>NC_141042.1:41627500-41805000 GCF_052040795.2 Danio rerio
AGGGCCCTATCACACACCCGGCGCAATGCGGTGCGCCAATTTTTGTTTGCTAGTTTCAGCTTGGCACTGTTTAAAAAGCAAATGCTTTTGCGCTCATATGTGCATCTATAGGCATTCTGGTCTATAAAGGAAGGTGTGTTGAGGCGCATTGCTGGCGTGTTGCCATTTTGAGAAACTATCATAGACTGTTCAATAGTCCAGAACAAAGCAGGTCTGAAGTCCAGCGCAGAGCCCGTTAGTTGTGCGCCTCACTTACACATTGCTTAATACAGACAGGACGTACAGCAATATTCAAATATCTTTACATATGAAAAAGAAATTAAAATATTAAGGATATATATAGGATATAAATATAAAGGATTAAAATATTACAAGACATGTTATTTTCTAGCCTACATAAATATGAAAACCATACTGTCATGCCTTCATCATCTCGAGAGGCTTTTTCAGTTCATTCATGACAGGTTGCTTTTGTATAATGTTATTATTAGATTCGTCCACCTGTCAGGTTTTAGACATGGGGCACATCGTGTGTATTTGTATATAACACACTTCGTTATTATTGTTCATTTATTAGTTTGCTGGAAATAAGAACTGAATTCAGAAGAAGTTTTAAAGAAATCTTTGCGCTTAAAAAGCTAAATTAATTATATATATGCTAATAGATGTCCTTGCGTAATCCACAATATCGATATTTCTCAAGCTATTGCATCAACGTAGAAAAATCCAGTATCATGACAACACTAATGGGGATTTTTTGCGATATATTACCCATCTCTTATACAGACACACATTCATTAAATAATCGTTTTAGACGCTTAGAGATTTTAACATCCGATGAGTATTTCAGGAGACTCTACGGAGCCCAAACACAAACAGAACTGCTTTAACACGACGAAGCAAACCCCAAAACCCAGAGCTATTGTTTAGATTAGACAAAACCTCTTCCCTTCAGGAATGCTCAACTATATACACACACTTCTGGATTAAACATGAACTAAAAAGGAGGCCAAAGTCCCATTTATTAATGACCCAAAGGGTTTGTGCATTAGAAAGGAAGAGCAGAGTACTTCCAGAGCTTTACGCATGTGGCATCTGCACAACCCAACAGAAATACTGCTCCTCAACAGGAGAAGAGCTGCTCTCTACAGAACAAACACGATGGAGTGTATTTGACTGGGCATTTCTGCATTTATGAGGGAAAAGTTTGCTCGTGGATGTGACAGATGTCAAATTAGCCCTTGTGTGACTTTGCTGGATCAATTATAATTGCTTAAAAACATTGACAGACACATTTCTGAGTGTTTTTACACTACTGTACAACACAAAAAACTTAATTTGGTGAAAACTTTTGACGTTTGCATGGCATGTGCAGAAACACACACTTCTTTGATTAAATCTCATCTGTGGCGAAGGAAGGGAATGTGAAACGCGGGGCTGGGGGAAGGGCCGGCGGACGTAACGTAACGTAAAGCACATGCACGACTTGTAATCGCTCTCATTCAGCTATCAAAACTAACAAGAAACACTGGCTCACTCTGAAGAGCAGGCCAGAATCCTTCATTCAGACTCCCTCGCTGCATCATATCACCCCAATTCTATCCTCTTTACACTGGCTGCCTGTTAAGTTTTGTATTGATTTTAAAATATTACTTCTTACTTATAAAGCTTTAAATAATCGAGCTCCTGTTTATCTAACCAACCTTCTGTCTCGCTACAATCCAACTCGCTCTTACCTAGCGAGTTAGTACCTAGAATAGCAAAGTCCACTAAAGGAGGTCGAGCCTTGTCATTTATGGCTCCAACACTCTGGAATAGCCTTCCTGATAATATCCGAGGCTCAGACACACTCTCCCAACTCAAAACTAGATTAAAGACCTGTCTGTTTAGTAAAGCACACACTCAGCGCATCACTTAGCGGTGTGATACATGAATGTGCTCCACACAGGATTCTGCATCTCGTTTATATGAACAGCAGCTACGCTAATTTCTCAGAGATGGGTTGCGGCTGTAAGGGCATCCGCTGCGTAAAACTTGTGGGATAAGTTGGCGGTTCATTCCACTGAGGCGACTCCGGATTAATAAAGGGACTAAGCCGACAATAAAATGAATGAATGTTGTTGTTGTCGTAGTTATCTGCCCTTTTCCTGATTAGAAGTGTTCTTCAAACCTCCTACTCATTATTATTATTATTTATTTTGTATAATTATTGTAATAATATAATATATAGCATAGATACTATTATTATTAATATCAATCATATTAATAATAATAATAAAAATAAAATAATAAACAGTTTGTATATGAATTCTGGCTGAACCTTCATGAAAATGATGTCAATGTAAAACGGCGTAAGGCCAGAAGTGTACGGTAGATTTTTAATTAATGCAATTTCCGCATCTCAGACAATAGTAATGGCAAAAGCAATACACAATATATACGTATAATAAATACAATCAAATTCAGTTATATTACATGAGATATTTTTACATTACCATATGATAAAAAACATTTTCTCTGGCAAAGTAGGCATTATTTTACTCAACGCAAGATTAAAGCATTGAATATTTTCTTTGCCCAAAAACCAAACTGACAAACCGTTTGTAAATCAAGCAGCCCAGATTTACTTTGAGGGATTACGTAGAGTTTACGGAAACTTTGACATATGCTGTATCCATCATAAGCAGATAATTGCATTCGGTCAAACAAATTTCTGTGATGATGGAATTATGGTTTAGAGGAAAATCTTTAGCGGCCCATTGGAGAATCCTGAGTAATCTCTGGCGAAACCCTTGAGCTGAATACAGTGGAGCAGACGGCTCGGAGTTTCTGAATTAAAGTCACTGTGAAGTCAGTATTATTTTCTTTTATTATAATTAAATAATTATTATAATAAGTCTTCAGGTGGTCTGTAAGCTCCAAAAACAAAGACTAAATGATCATTTGTAAGATGCATGCATGCAACTTATGGTTTCTCTATTCCACCAATCTGGATCAATAGTTTAGATGAGATCACTCTGCACTTCTGTATCTCATCAGAAACTCGGACCAATCAAAAACTCTTCAATCTGAAGTGCCCCGCCCCATAATACAAATAAAGCTGTCAATTCACTCATATAGTCTGGATGGATGGATGGATGGATGGATGGATGGATGGATGGATGGATGGATGGATGGATGGATGGATGGATGGATGGATGGATGGATGGATGGATAGATAGGATTTAAAATGTTGATGCTTTCATTATTCTAACACGTGTGTGGAGTTGTAAAATTTACAGAAAGAACAAGTATATGTGTTAAAATAATAACAAGTTATTATTATTATTATATTACTGCTGTTGCTGTTATTACCATTATCAAATGTAATTGGTTTTATTTTTTAAAATGTATTATTATTATTATCATTGTTTACCCTTTTTATAGTTGTTATTAATATTATTATTAATATATTATTATTATTATTACTACCATTGTTTATCATTTTTATTGTTATTATTATTATTATTATTACTAATACCATTGTTTACCATTTTATTGTAACTATTTTTATTATTATTACCATTGTTTTTGTAACTAATTTTAATATATTATCATTACCATTGTTACTATTTTTATATAACATTACTACCATTGTTTACGTTACATACATTATTTTATTATCACTAGTATTATTAATATTATTAGTAGTAGTAGTAGTATTATTAATATTATTATAATCATCATCATTTTTATTGATATTATTGAAAAAACAACAACCACTAACCCAGAGCAGGGAACTTCAACTCTGCCAAAATAACCCAAATTGGGTTGTTTCTAAACCCAGTGTTTTTAAGTGTATGCAGAGACAACAGAAAGGGAACTGTAACATGACCCAAACTTAAATATTTCAAGATTATTTGACGAAAAAAAGCAATCAAAAAGTTAATAAATAAATCTTGACCTTCAAATTTGTAATCCTAAACCCACAAGAACGCCTCTAACCCACAGCACTCCATTCTCCTCAACATAATGACCATTTCTGTTTATTTTTAAGCCTAAATGAGTTTAACTCTTCGCTTATATTTAGCGCTTCTGTGCAGCTAATCTCACAGATATACATGAGCATGACATTATCATAAAAGCCAGCCGGGCTCACATTTCTGAAACCGGCTCCAAGATAAACGCTTTTTTTTAAGCGCCAAAGACCCCTGCATTTCATCACTTCCATTCAGAGCGGCAGAAGTCAGTGGCCGGAGCGACTTTAAGGCATCTGGAGGCTGTCATTACAGGAGTTAATTAAGAAAGAGATCAAACAGACGTGCTGTCAGCTGCCTCTGGGTCAACGTGGCCGGACGCCAAACAACGCAGAATATAGCAGAGTCTAATCAGACTCGAAGCCAGTTCAGACATGCTTCGACACGGCCTCGGCTGAGTTTATTCAAGGTGATGGAGGAGCTGCTGCAAGCCAAAAGCTGGAGCTATTATGTAGGGGTGATGATGCGCTCACTGTTATTATTACACTTGTGTGTTGGCGGCGGGGGTGTAGTAAAATAGAAAAAGAACAGGTATATACATTCATTCATTCATTCTCTTAGTCCCTTTATTAATCCAGGGTCGCCACAGCGGAATGAATCGCCAACTTATCCAGCACATTTTTTACACAGCGGATGCCCTTCCAGCCGCAACCCATCTCTGGGAAACATACACACACACACACACACACACACACACACAACGGTCAATTGAGCCTACCCAATTCACCTGTACCGCATGTGTTTGGACTGTGGGGGAGCACCCGGAGGAAACCCACACAAACGCAGGGAGAACATGCAAACTCCACACAGAAACTGAGCCAAGCTTCGAACCAGCGACCTTCTTGCTTTGAGGCGACAGCACTACCTACTGCGCCACTGCATCGCCCAGGTATAAACACTCAAAGTAATGTTATTTGCTCTTCTGCATTTTTTTTTTTGTCAAATGATGTTGAACAGATTCAGGAATTTTTCACAGTATTTCCTATAATATATTTTCTTCTATAGACAGTCTGGCTGGAAATTGGAGGAAGAAATATACAGGGGGGGGACTAAAAATAACATACAAAATTCAGGAGGTTTAATAATTCAGGAGTGCTAATAACTCTGACTGCAATTCTGATTGTAAAATCTGGAGGTTGGGATTGGGGTAGCCAAACCACAGCCCTAACCTTAACCCTATTCAGCAAGTGTTACAAAACTTCCAACTAGGGCTGCACAGTATTGGAAAAATTTGACATTTGTTTCTCTGTGATATCTGTACTGAAGTAAAAACAATACTCCAGTAGAGTACAGACACAGCTTTTTAGTGCTTGAAGGGTCATGAAACCCTCTTGTTTCAGCAGGGTGTTTTCACACCTCTACTATAGAAAAAGACAGAAAAGTGGGCGTGTCCAGCTCTGTTTAGGGGGGAGTGTCGAAGGAGCAAAAGAGACATGGTGTGGGAGTGTCTATTTGACCATGCGCTGAGTTTCAGAGTCAAAACACACACACACACACACATGCACACACACACACACACAGGGGAGAAAGTGACTGTGTTTACATGGACATCCGTAATTTAATTATTTGCCAAATGATTAAATGTTGGACTTTAACTGCAGTTTGGCTCTTTCATTCAGGGAATTCATTCATGCTCCTCGTAACAAACGCGATATTTGATTCTAGGAGCTGCTCTAAGCGTGTATTTTTCATGCAATGTTTGTTACCGCACAGCGAATGAAAGAAAAAAACTCAGTATTTCTCTGTAACTTAGATGCACTCGGCAGGTAAGCCGCGCCTGATTGTGAGATCAGGCTGCAACAGCGCAAATGTCCGCTAAAACATCATCGCCAAAGAAGCTCGCCTTTACTGAGCTTAAACAACAAAGAACAGTATTGCGCCGGTGGTCATCGGGAGAATCCTGCTCTGCCCCCTCATATATTGGGCCGGCTGACTCGCATGCTTTTAGGCAAACGCAGAAAAATGTACTTCAGCGCGTAACGAAGCTGAGCATTAAAACAACACCAACCCAAACCAAAACTTTTATAAGTGAGACTTTTCTTCCTTTCTTTTGTCCGTTCTTTCTTAAGGTGTACATTATTTTTCTATTTAATTACTGATGACTGCTTTGCAGCTTTCAGCATTGAATTAAATGATTTATTATATTAGTTTGTTTGTTTTGTAGCAGAAATATTATTTATTAAATTGACACGCATATAAAAACAACAGTACAAAATAAATATTTCTCACTGCAATGCTTCATTTGTGTTTGATGCAAAACATTAATTTATTTTTCATAGAGTAACAGCAGGACTTTATACAGCAGATAACTTACACTAAAGCACATTCACGGCAGCATGATGATGATGATGAGAAATATAACTCATTATTAGTATTATCGTCATCATCGTCATCATTAATATTTTATAATTATTCAACATTCATTTTGGAATTATTGCACAGATATTAAGTCATCACAGCATTTTAAAAAATTTAGGAGCATCCACCAAAAAAAGATTAATATATATGTGACAAGTTGTATATTAAGGGATTTATTGTATTTGAAAATAACATCAATTGGGACTAACAAAACCCAACTATCTAACTAATGCTGTGATGACTTCATATTTGTGCAATAATTCCAAAATGAATGTTGAATAATTATAATATATTAATGAAATAATGAAATATAAATTTTTTCAGGTGCTCCTAAATATTTCAGGTTGGGAGCACCGGTGCTACCATGTAAGAAAGTTAATTTGGAGCCCTGCTATACATCTTGCAGAGCAACACAAACAGAAGGCAGAAGTATAAATGCATGACTACACACACGTGGGTCACGCCGATCACTCGACGCAGAAGCATAAACCAGCCTTAATTCTTCACTAAAGGTACAAACATTATAACTTCTAGTGTCCAAATGCTTTAAAGTGGCTCGAACTGCTCAATCACCGGCCTTAAAAACACACAGAGATGATAAACCTTTAACTACATTTCTGAGCAACTTTACAGCAACTCCACTAATCTAATCTAAATCCTATATTCCAGACTCCACATCTCAGACGCTGAGATTGTTATAGACCACTGTGATATCTAAAGTAAAAACAGAGGTTAACAGGGTCTAAATCTTCCCGAGAGATCCACTTTCTATAGCTCAAACAGACACAAGAGATCAGCAGGCCACTGAACACGGCATCATTATGGGATGCATTGTGAGAACGCCACCAAAACAAGGCATTCATACTTCAGTGCGTGCTGCAAAAACATGATCCACTTCCTTTCTGTGGCCTTGTTTTTCCCGCTCACTCACAAGTCAGCGTCTCGGGTGACCACTCCTGATCGGGTGACTGAAAACACACGCTAATATCAGGTGGAACAGAGACGCGGCAACCGGCTAACAATGACTGACGCTTCACATTAAAGTCTGAAGGCTAGCATAAACGTGTAGGTAGTTTTCATAAGTTGACTAAATTGTAGTCGCTTTTAAAAAGAAGAGTTAGTATAGATGGATTAATACGTATAGGTTGTCGCTAGACAGCTGCCAAGATAAAATCAGTGGTTGTTTGTGGTAATTAGCATGTTTGCTAGCACGTTTTTGACATGTTTGTAGTATAAATTAGCATGCTGTTAGCATGACTAAGAAATATATTTAAGCATTAGCATTTTGAATGCCTTTGGTGTGAATTAACATGTAGCTAACATGTTTCTGATATGAATTATATGTTGCTAACATGTTAGCATATTTTTAAAATCGAATTAGCACGTTGCAAGCATTTTCATGGTATGTGTTAACATGTTGCTAACATGTTTCTGGTATACTTTAACAAGTTGTTAACATGCTTATTGTATGAATTAACATGTTACATGTTCATAAAAATGATTAAGCATGTTGATAGCATGTTAGTGGTATGCATTAACATGTTAACATGTTCCTAAAATTGATTTCGCATTTTGATAGCATGTTACTGGTATGAATTAACATTAGCATGTTTCTAAAATTGTATTAGCATGTTATTAGCCATTTTTTTCTGTGATGAATTAATGATGTTAGCATGCTTTTAAAAAGAATTAACATGATGCTAACATGTTTCTTGTTTGAATTAACATACTTTTAACATGGGTCTAAAATTAGATAAGCATCTTGCTAATATTGTTTATAGTATGAATTAACATGCTATTAACATGTTTCTTAAATAAATTACCATGTTTCTAGCATGTTTATGGTATGAATTAATATGTTGTTAGCATGTTTCACAATTAAATTAACATGTAAACCTGTTTCTAAAATTTAATTAGCATGTTGTTAGCATGTTTCTGCGATGAACTAACCTGTTGTTAGCATGTTTTTAAAATGAAATAACATGTTAAAATATTGGATTAGCATGTTGCTAATAATGTTTACGGTGTAAATCAATGTGCAGTTAACATGTTTCAAAAATATATTACCATGTTATTAACATGTTTCTAATATGAATTAATATGTTGTTAGCATGTTTCTCTAATAAGTTAACATGCAAATTGGTTTATAAAATTGAATTAGCATGTTGTTAGCATGTTTCTGTGTTGAACTAACCTGCTGTTAGCATGTTTTTAAAATGATTTAACATTTTGCTAACATGTTTCTGGTATGAACATGTTTTTAACATGTTTCTAATATTGGTTTAGCATGTTGCTAATATTGTTTACTGTGTGAAATAAAGTGTTATTAGCATGTTTCAAAAATAAATTACCATGTTAGCATGTTTATGGTATGAATTAACATGTTAACATGTTTCTCAAATAAATTAACGTTGTTAGCGTGTTTCTAGAATGAATTATTTTGTTGCTAGCATGTTTCTAAAATGAATGTACATGTTGCTAACATGTTTTTTTTTTCTAAAATGTAATAAACATGTTGGTTGCCCATTTCAGTTACGAGATAACATGCTGTTAGCATGCTTCTTAAATGAACTAACATGTTGCAAGTATGCTTCTGATATAATTAAACATGTTTTAGGCATGTTCCTAAAATTGGATTAGCATGTTGCTAGAAAGTTTCTAAAATTGACATGTTGATGGCATGTTTTTAAAATGACTGACCATGTTGTTAGCATGCTTCTGACATGGATTACCATGTTGGTAGCGTGCTTCAAGTGTGGATTCGCATATAGCTAGCATGATTTAGCATTGAGCAGTGTAGCCTGTTGAGTTTGAGAGAGCAGCAGCTGTGGTGTCCATCAACACGTCTCCTGTGGAGCGCAGATCCTCTCTTTAACTCCATCAAACTAAAGCAGCCTTCAGCAAATAAATAAACCCAATCTGAGACAACAGGTGGACACTGGGAGAGCTCTCATCTGGAGCTGACGCGTGGAGAAGAACGCGGACGACAAGCTTTAACAAGATCATCAGGCCGGATCATATTTCAAGAGGCAGTTCACGCAAACATGAACTCTCACTCTGCACTCTCCCTCCAGTGGTAATCAAGAGTTTCACAAAAGAAGATATTTTGAAGAATGCTGGAAACCACTGACCTCCATACACTACAAATATCAAGTGTTTTGGTTTGTATACAGTGGTGAATTGCATTATGGGATGTTGATCTCTGCTCTGTCCACTTCTGATGTTGAAAACGCACACACTCAAATTCACAATTACGCACAAATGCACACACATGCAAAAACACAAGAGTGCACAAGCTCAAATGCACACACACACACCATCGCACATGCACAAATGCATGCACACACAAACCTGCGAGCACACACAAATACAAATGCACGCACAAACAAAAATGCGAGATCACACACGCAAACACAAATGCGAGCACAAACGCATGCGCATGAACACAAATGCATGCACAAACGCACACGCGCAAACACAAATCCACGCACACACGCGCAAATACAAATGCACGCACAAACACAAATGCGAGCACAAATGCACACGCGCAAACACGAATACACGCACAAACACAAATGCACGCGCAAACGCACACGCGCAAACACAAATGCACGCACAAACACAAATGCGAGCACAAACGCACACGCGCGAACACAAATACACGCACAAACACAAATGCGAGCGCAAACGCACACTCGCAAACACAAATGCACGCACAAACGCACTTGCTCGAACAAAAATGCATGCACAAACGCACGGGCATGAACACAAATGCACGCACAAACACAAATGCACGCACAAACACAAACACAAATGCACGCACAAACACAAACACAAATGCACGCACAAACACAAATGCGAGCACAAACGCACTTGCTGGAACACAAATGCATGCACAAACACAAATGCACGCACAAACACAAATGCGAGCACAAACGCACTTGATCGAACACAAATGCATGCACAAATGCACGGGCATGAACACAAATGCACGCACAAACGCACACGCGCAAACAAACACGAGCACAAGCGCACACGCACAAACACAAATGCGAGTGCAAGTGCACATGCTTGAACACAAATGCACACACAAACTTGAGGAAATGTTCACAGTGTGTCTGATAATGTTTGTTCTTCTGGAGAAAGTCTGATTTGTTGTATTTGGGCTAGAATAAAAGCAGTTTTTAATAGTTTAAACAGCATTTTAAGCTCAATATTATTCGCCCCTTTAAGCTATATTTGTTTTGGATAGTCTACAGAACAAACCATCGCTATACAATAACTTGCCTAATTACCCTAACCTGCCTAGTTACCCTAATTACCCTAGTGAAGCCTTTACATGTCACTTTAAGCCAGGCATGTCCAAACTACGGCCCGCGGGCCATCTGCGGCCCGCAATCAGTTTTGTGGCGGCCCGCGAGGCTTTTTATAAATATCAATAGAATCTGGCCCGCTATACAAAAATGAACGCAATTAAATAAATAACCACCGGGTGTCGCTATTACATGCATTCAATTAAGCAGCAGTTCTTGTTATGATCTATCTATCTATCTATCTATCTATCTATCTATCTACACACAGTTGAAGTCTGAATTATTAGCCCCTCTTTGATTTATTTCTTCTTTTTTAAATATTTCCCAAATGATGTTTAACAGAGCAAGGACATTTTTACCATATGTCTGATAATATTTTTTCTTTTGGAAAAAGACTTGTTTTATTTCGGCTTGAATAAAAAGCGGTTTAAATTTTTTTATGAACCATTTTAAGGTCAAAATTATTAGCCCTTTAAGTCTTCAGAACAAACCATTGTTATAAAATAACTTGCCTAATTACCTTATCTTAACTAGTTAACTTGATTAACCTAGTTACGCCTTTAAATGTCACTTTAAGCTGTATAGAAGTGTCTTAAAAATATCTAGTCAAAGATTATTTACTGTCATCATGGCAAAGATAAAATAAATCAGTTATTAGAAATGAGTTACTAAAACTAATATGTTTAGAAATGTGTGGAAAAAAATCTTCTCTCCGTTAAACAGAAATTGGGGACAAAATAAACGGGGGCTAATAATTTAGGGGGGCTAATAATTCTGACTTCAACTGTATTTATATATATATATATATATATATATATATATATATATATATATATATATATATATATATATATATATATATATATATATACACACACGTGTCTGTGTGATGTATGTAAAATTTGGCCCGCGACAACGTTTGTCTTTTTGCATCTGGCCCTCGGCCCAAAAGGTTTGGACACCCCTGCTTTAAGCTGTATAGAAGTGTCTTGAAGAATATCTAGTCTAATATTATTTACTGTCATCATGACAAAGAGGAAATAAATCAGTTATTAGAGATGAGTTATTAACACTATTATGATTAGACATGTGAAGAAAGAAATCTGCTCTCCGTTACACAGAAATTGGGAGAAAAATAAACAGGGGGGTGAATAATTCTGACCTCAACTGTATTTACTGCATCACCAAAACTGATTGAGGTCATGTTCATGTGTGCAGGTCACTAGAAAAGTTCATTTGATTCAACTAAACTCAAGGCATCAGTCTTTTTTTTCCAGTGTGTGTGAGTGTGTGTTTTCCCCTGAATACGCAGATTTCTCTGATCTCGCACCTCCAGCAGCTCCGCGGGGGTCTGCTCCTCCAGACTGTCTGTGATTTGCATGAGAAAGACAGGAGATGGACCTCCTGCGTCCCCGACATCAAGCAGACACAGCAACTACCTGTGAAAGATCCTACAATCCTGCCTTTCATCTTCCGGCTCTTCATGTAAATGCTGCCGTTTCTCCAACAGCCCGAGGACAGACCCTCCTCCAACAAAGACCACCGCAATCTCAGTCAAACTCACTGATCACTGCACTGAAAATAAATGAGTCTGTCTCATTTACAGCACAGATATCTGATAACAGTCCAGATGAGCAAAACATTGTGTTGTTTTCAGAGATACGGAGTTTAAAATGAAGTGAGACTTTCATTAAAACAAGCGAATCAATGGGAGACAAGACAATCTCATGTCAAAACGAAGTACAAGATTATTTTTCTCAGCCCATTGGCAGATTATTTAGCTTGTTTAAAAGAAAAACTCACTTGATTTTTAATTAATTCAAGCACTTTCCAGGTGAATTTTCCAAATTTTCCAACTTTACCAGCTACACACTTTCAGTTCAAACATCTAAAACTCTTAACCTCCTAAAACCCAGTGCTAATTTGGGATTTCCACCTGGATTTTGCCTACTCAAATTTAAAAGCTTCCCAAATCCACATGCAGAGGTGGAAATGCAAAAAATTGGTCTCATTTTAAAGAAAAATCTTTACATTTTCATAAAACACTATTGAAAGTGTTTAAAATATCTGTACATGTTGTCTGTGTTATAATAAACACCTAAAAAAAGAGGCGCTTTTTGTATTTTTTTTTTATAAACTCAAATTTGACAGTGTATCTTTCAGGTTGTGTGTGGTCTAGCGTGCTGTAATTAATGTTGGTGGTTCCTGCACATGTCTGTAATCATAGGACAAAAGAGAAATGTCTCCACCATAATCTGTGCAGAAGTTTTTGTGTTCCAGCTGATGAGAGGTGCTGTACAAGCCACAGGGATGATCATTGTGTTCATATTTCACTATTCTTTTGTTTGATCAAACATAATTCAGTGTGTTTGGAGCACGTCAGACATATAAAAGGATTACTTATGCACATCAGCTCAAACACAGAGGAGAATGGCCCTGAAGCGCACAGCATAAGGTAAGAGATGAGCTGTCTGTGCTATCTGGGGCTGCTTATTGATCATAAATGTATTGTTTTCACTTCTGCGCCATGGAAACACCGAGATTCATTCAGCAACTGTTTGATATGTGAATATAATTCAGTAAACAGAACGCTAGAACCGTATGAGCACCGGCAAGAGCTTTCATTTGAGCTATAACTTGTACATGTGTCATATGAGAAATATGAAAATGAACCAATGTTCAATACCCAGCTGGGGGATCCAAAAACTGTATTTAATAACTTTTCAGTAGAATAAAACTGAAGTGATGCAGATATGTGCATAAAATATAGATTCTACACTTTCAAACCAATTAAGGGGGTCTGGTGCAATGCAGCCCTTTGAATCTTAAAGCGAAAGTCGATGACGTCATGAACCTGAAGTTTTAGAGGTTAAATCAAGAAGCATTTCTAGACGAGTAAAAAATCGTCATGTTTTCAGATATAATGAGTCAAAATTAAGCCAAATAATCTGAGAACGGGGTCAGAAACAAAAACTTATGTCAAAATGAAAAACAAGATTATTTTTGTTACCCCGTTGGCAGATTATTTAGCTTGTTTCAATCGTAAAACTCACTTTATTTAGACTCATTTCTGAAAACTACACATTGTTTTTGCTCATCTAAAAATGCTTCTTGATTTAGGGGGTTTTAGACATTGGACTAGAAACGAGACAAAAGTTTTCCAGTCCATCGAAAATCGTAACTTTCAACTAAATTAAAATGTTTATAAGACTCAAACGAATTAAAAAAGGGTCTTACACCAAATTTAAGCATTTTTAAAGGTGCATTTAACTAACAAACACAATTTTCCCAGCAACACACTGCTGAAAATGCGTTGCCTTTGTCTCATTTCTAGTCCAAAAATCTAAAAACTCTTAAATCAAGAAGCATTTTCTAGACGAGCAAAAAATACTGCGTTGTTTTTCAGAAATGAACTAAGCAAGAATTAAGCAAAATAATCTGCCAATGGGGTCAGAAACATAAATGCATCACAAAACAAAAAACAAGATTTTTTTTTAATCAAAACAGAACTCAAACAAATAAAAAACAGGGTCTCACAGCTTTTCTAAAGTCCATCCCTTTATGAGCACAGTGTCTCCTTCTTCTGATGGCTACGTCCAGCAGGATAACGCAGCATGTCATAAAGCTCAATCATCTCAGACTGGTGAACATGACGATGAGTTTACTGTACTCAAATGGCCTCCACAGTCACCAGAGCTCAATCCAATAGAGCAGCTTTGGGATGTGGTGGAACCTACATATTCCAATATATATCACAGAATGAATAAAAAATAGCAATGTTTGATTTTTCCAATATCGCACATCCCTATCATGCAAATATCTTGATCAGAAACTGTGAGCGGTCCCTCTGGTTAATGACCAATGCTGAGAGGCGAACAGAAAACTCTTTCAGCTGCTGAACACCATCTACTGCTGTTCATACTGGAGCCTTATACACCTCCCGAAACTGCTGAAGATAAACTCCACACAGACTCTAGACAAGCACACACACACACACACACACACACACACACACACACACACACACACACACACACACACACACACACACACACACACACACACACACACACACACAATAACCAACTACAGTACAACCATAAGCTGGTTAACAGTAAGCTTTCTTAAAGGGACTCTATATTCTGGCAACATTGCCTCATCCCTCACTTCTTCCAAACCATGTATGTATCCATCCATCCATCCATCCATCTAGTCCATCCTTCCATCTATCTTGGCATTATATCAATCTATAGTCCATCCATCCATACACCTATTTATCTAGTCCATCCATCCACTTATCCATTCACCCATCTATCCATCCATCAATACATCCGTCTACCTACCAACCCATCTATCTATATGTCTAGTCCGTATATCCATCCATCCATCCATCCAATCTATGCATCTATCTATCTATCTATCTATCTATCTATCTATCTATCTATCTATCTATCTATCTATCTATCTATCTATCTTTCTGTCTGTCTGTCTGTCTGTCTGTCTATCCCATCCATCCGTCCATCTGTCCGTCCATCCACCCGTCTGTCTGTCTATCTATCTATCTATCTATCTATCTATCTATCCATCTATCTATCCATCTACCCACCTTTCTATCTAAAACAATGAGTCAATACATTTATGTTCCATTGTTTATTTTGTGGGTTCACAAAACACATTGTTTACAGTAGTATTTTTAATAATGTATATTTAATAATGTAATAATGTATCTGTTCCACACTATGACAGGGATACACACAGAAACATGTATATAGTGAGAAAGCTGTAACATAGAAGGTTTGCATTTAGTTGTAAACAGTGTTTTCTTTTATGTTGTCCCTGCAGTTATTAGTTTCTAAAAAGCTTTTTTTAATATTTACTTTTTTTTATTAAACATTACCCTAAAGTTCTAAGCAAAATAAGAAATACTATTACATATGAACAAGTAGCTTTTTAACATATACTATAAAAAATAGTCTTTTAAATGTGCTTCATATATCAATATATATATATATATAATGATATTTCTGTCATATTTCCAAGCCTTATAACCTTACTATAGTATTCTTAAGTAAAATGTGACACATTTTAACCAGGCTTACACACTGTAGTGTCTGTATTATCTGGAATTTCATGCTGTGCGTAGAAATAAACTTTGACTTGAACGAAGCAAAGTCTACTTAAAATTCAAGGAGTCCAAGCTGCTGCCATTAATATTCAGCTCATGTTGTACCTAAATCAAGAAGTTCACTTAGTGGGCTGCAAGTATGCAGAGCATGCATCATATCTAGTGGAGAGATAAAAAGAGAAGACGGACCCATTTCTACATTCTTGCCCTCCTTTCACAGACTATTATTATTACAGGCCTCCTCAGCCATGACTGTACTTGAATTTCTGGAAAAGGAGGGTGGATCGACTCATTCATTCATACACTCGCTCACACAAAACATGTAGCCATTTGTTTAATTGTAAGCAGCATTGGGTGTAAAGAAGAACAAAGTAACTAGTTACTGTAATTAGATTACTTTCCCATAGAAAAAGTTACTTAAAAAGTCGCTTATAATGTACTGGACTCAAACACTGCACATAAACTCAACAGTTATATATAAATTAATTCAGATAATACTTCAGATAGTACTTTTAACCTGCTGAATAATTCAAGTTTTTCAAATCTAAGAAGATCAATAGCATTTATCAAGATAATTGATTATGCTTAGGAAAATAATTGTGAAGATTAAAGAAAGAATATAAAAGCGGACATGTTTTGAATACATTTAAACGGTTTTGACAATGTTTCGACTGAAAAAAGTGATTTATTAATCTGACAATTGCACATTGAGGTAAAGCTTGTTTTATATACAAACATTTGGACTTTAAAGTTGAGTAAAATGATTAAAAAACATTGATTTTTTGTGTGTATGAAATACAGTCTCATTCATTTGTGTTTTGATAAATGTAGTGTTTTTTTTGTACATATTTCTTTAAATCTGAATCAAACAGTGTGTTTTAGCTGTAGAAGCTGTGGATTTTTACTAACGTTACCAAGTAATTTAATTACCCAACCTCCTGAGTAACTAAGTTACTTTTCAGACGAAGTAAAAAAACTAATTTAATTAAATAGTAATTCATTACTATTAACTATCATTTTGAAGAAACTTACCCATACACTGGCTAAAAGTAACATTTGTATTAGCAAACACGACTCAAACTCTCATAAACCAGGATTAAATCCGGTCTAAACGCTACCAAACAAGTTTGGTTGGTAGTTAAATAAACATATACGTCCAAACTATTAACATAGTGCGAAAAAGATGTGAAAATACAGCCCACAAAGATGACAAAAGCGTGAATGTGAAATATTTACTCTTACCTTCGCCGATCAAAGTGAGCGCTAGCAAAACATTCTCCGCGCTTGCAAGTTTGCGTCCGCGTCTTCTCGTCCATAAGCCCATGTTTAAAGTCGATGAACGCGATTAAAATAAATTAAAGGCTTAAAAGTTCTTGTATGTACAAATACTGCAAGTGTTGGGCTGTTGTTTGAATGCTAAAATCCAGTTGGTAGCTGCTCGTCCCCGCGAGAGTTTCAGGAGCGCGTGCTCGTCGGTTTTTCTGGATGTGTCAAGCTGCTCTCCATGCTGAATCCACCAGGAAAAAAACTCCTCGAAATGGAGACAAAGAGCCCCTCCAGCCGTGTGTTAGAGCCAGCGCTGGGGGTTTGAGTGCGGGCAGGAGTCGTGTTTCTGCTCCAGTGGGAGTGGATGGGTGGTGGGTGGGCTTTTACTGGGATGGAGGAAGGTAAAACTAGCGACGCCACCGGCGCATTCACATTAGTTTCACTCAAAGATGGCACTGAGTTGAGCTTAATTCGGTGTTATTTATAGTAGCACACACAGTAGACGATATAAAATATTAGCAAGTAGTCCCGAATTATATCATGCATTCTTCATCTCGACTGCCCTCTGTTGGCTGGAGCTGTAGGTTTTCTTAAAGGGATAGTTCACCCGCTCATTTCAATTTCCTGTTAATTTACTCCCCCACAGGTAATCCTGGATACAGGTGACCTTTCATTCTTCACTCGAACATTTACAGAAGACGATGTTCAGCTGAACTGGTGTTTGGTGATTCATATAATGGCAGTGTATAGTGACAAGTTTTTAGATAAAAAAATAAATGTGTTTATAAATGTATAAACATGTTTATAAATGTTTAATAAAAGTGCTCCCATTTAGATTGGTCCCAGTCGTCCCATTTAGAGTGCTCCCATTTCCAGTTTTCCAAATTCCAATGGGGCCTGGGGTGCCATTTCCAGTGGTCCCATTCGCAGTGCTCCTATTTACAGTGGTGCCAGTCGCCCCATTTCCAGCTCTCTCTTTTTCATTCATTCATTCAATCATTCATTCATTCATTTTCTTGTCGGCTTAGTCCCTTTATTAAGCCGGGGTCGCCACAGCGGAATGAACCGCCAACTTATCCAGCAAGTTTTTACGCAGCAGATGGCCTTCCAGCCGCAACCCATCTCTGGGAAACATCCACACACACACTATGAACAATTTAGCCTACCCAATTCACCTGTACCACGTGTTTGGACTGTGGGGGGAAACTGGAGCACCCGGAGGAAACCCACGGGAACGCAGGGAGAACATGCAAACTCCACACAGAAACGCCAACTGAGCTGAGGTTCGAACCAGCGACCTTCTTGCTGTGACCTACTGCGCCACTGCTTCGCCCTCTCTTTTTCAATGCTTTTATTTCCAGTCGTCCCATTTCTAATGCTGCCATTTCCAATACTCCCTTGTCTGGTGGTACTAGTTGTCCCATTTCCAGTGCTCCCATTTTCAATGCTCCCATTTCCAGTGGACCCAGTTTTCCCATTTCCTGTCATTCCCATTACCAGGGTTCTCAGTGGTCTCATTTCCAGTGGTGCCAGTTGTCCCATTTCCAGTGCTCCCATTTCTAGTGGTCCCATTTTTAATGCTCTCATTTGTAGAGGTCCTATTGCCAGTGCTCCCAATTCCAGTGGACCCAGTGCTTCCATTTCCAGTTCTCCCATTTCCAGTGGTGCCAGCATTGCCATTTCCAGTGCTCCATTTTTCAGTCATTCCATTTCCAATGCTCGAATTTCTAGTGCTCCCATTTCCAGTGGTGCCACTCGTCCTTTTCCAGTTCTCCTATTTTCAGTGCTCCCTTTTCTAGTTGTCCCATTTCCAATACTTCCATTTCCAGTGCTCCCATTTCTAGTACTCCCATTTCCGGTGGTGCCAGTCGCCCCATTTCCAGTGCTCCCATTTTCAATGCTCTCATTCCAGTGGTGCCAATTGTCCTATTTCCAGTTCTCCCATTTCAAGTGGTCCCATTACCAGTAGTTACATTTTCAATGCTCCGATTTCTAGTACTCCCATTTCCGCTGGTGCCAATTTTCAGTGCTCCCAATTACAATTCTTACATTTTCAGTGACTAGAACTAGAAATTTACAGAAGATTTACTAGAAATTTACATTTGTATGACACAACTGCGACTTTATATCCCAGAATAGCGAGATACAGTCATAATTACGACTTTTAAACTCGAAATCACAATATTTTCTTTAAGATTTCAGACTTTATTTCTGTTTAGAGGCTTTATTTCAAGTTCACATCTCACAATTTGGAGTTCTGAGGACAAAAGTCACCATATGTTTTATTATTCGGTGGCTGAAATGCCATTGCCAATTCAAGATGGGTTTGTGCAACTACAAGTGTTTGTCTGACTTTTAAAGATGACCTAAGATGCCCCTTTACAAGATGTAAAATGCGTCTCTGATGACTCTAGAGTGTGTGTGTGTGTGTGTGTGTGTGTGTGTGTGTGTGTGTGAAGGTTTAGCTCTAAATAGCACACAGATAATGTTTATAACTCTCTGAAGCTGACCCTTTTAGGCTTTAATTTCAGTGACTGTCGCTTTAAATGCAAATGAGAGTGCTCTTTTTCAGAAGGCGGAGCTATAAATACCTGTGTCAGCATAGTGGCAGATTCAAACACAAGACTGAAGTCATCTGTGTGAAACATCTCACATCTATAATCCTCTTAGTATATGTTGACATTATCATCAGCAGCTCAAACACTCTAATAGCTGACGGCTGCTTCTCACTTAGGGCTGCTGTTTAGGCTAATGAGGGAGAGATGGTCACTAGTGGGCGGGGCTTTCCCCCTCTGATGACATCATACAAAGGGAGAATGTCAATCAAAGTGCTTCCTTCATCAAGTCTGATTATAAACAAACACAATTAAAACACTTTTACCATTAGAGGCTGCTTATATTCACACACTGCTGACACACAACTGGGTTTACACCCCTTAAAAGTGATATCTAAATAATAGATCCCGTTTAAAGTCAAAATATTTGTGACAATTTAAAATGCATTGCATAATCAACAGCGACCCCCATTTACAGAGTGAATCTGTGGAGAAAAGTGGATGTGTGTGTGTGTGTGTGTGTGTGTGTGTGTGTGTGTGTGTGTGTGTGTGTAGTAAAACATCCCATTATCAACACTCAAACACACGTTTTTCTTTTTTAAACACATTTTTGTTTATTTGCATACATTTATTAAACTGTCTGAAAAGCACGTCAAGCTACTGTTCATACGCCAGATGCTCTATAAATAAACTTTATTATTAGTATTATTACAGAGGCTGAAGGGGAGTGCAGGTTTTTAAAATACTGTGACAAGCAAGTACAACCTAAGCCATTAACATGTCACAAAAGCAAGGAATCATGTTCAACAATACTCAAACTGTGCTGTAAAAGAGTCGCCCGATGTGTGGACATCAAACACAAAATCAAAATGCACTGATGCTGGATGCTTTAGAGCAGGGGTGTCAAACTCAATTCCTGGAGGGCTGAAGCCCTGCACAGTTTAGTTCCAACCCTGCTCCAACACACTTACCTGTAGGTTTCAAACAAGCCTGAAGGACTCAATTAGTTTGATCAGGTGTGTTTAATTAGGGTTGGAACTAAACTGTGCAGAGCTGCGGCCCTCCAGGAACTGAGTTTGACACCTGTGCTTTAGACTGATAAAACACACAGTTTTGGTCCAGTTTCGAGTCTAAATATTGAAAAACTCTTAAATCAAGAAGCATTTTACAGACAACTAACAAAAACTGTGCTGCTTTCATTAATAAAGTCAATTTTTGCTCAGTATTTTGCTGACATTTTCAACAATCTGACATGAGCCAACAGATCCAGATCCCCTTAATGAAGTTCAAGGCATATCTGGGATTGAGACGGCTAAAAACAGTGGCTCAGTGGTTAGCTGAGCTCGAGCCTCGGCTGGAACAGTTGGGGTTTCAGTGTGGAGTTTGCATGTTCTCGCCGTGTTGGTGTGGGTTTCGTCTGGGTGCTCCGGTTTCCCCCACAGTACAAACACATGCGCTATAGGGGGACTGATCAACTATATTGGCCGTAGTGTGTGTGTGTGTGTGTGTGTGTGTGTGTGTGCTGGTTTCCCAGTTCTTGGTTTTGGCTGGGAGGGCATCCACTGTGTAAAACATGTGCTGGAATAGTTGGCGGTTCATTCCTCTGTGGCGACTTCTGATGAATAAGGGACTAAGCTGAAGGAGAATGAATGTTATGATTGATTGTATTTATCTAGTATTGTTTTGCATGAGTGAGTATTGTTTGTTTGTTGTATCTTGTATTGTCAACAGTTGTGTATATGTTTGTTGTGAAGGCGACGAGAGCGTCAAAAGTTCGCTGAGGCCGCTCTGGCGACAATACTAGCCCGTTTCGCACAGTGATACCGGTAAATATGCGGAAAATTTCTGGAACGACTTTATCAGTAAATCTGATTAGTTTAATTATAAACCACCTGTGAATGTGCCCGTATGGAGTGCGATAATTTCAAATGTCATGTGCGTGCTGTGTTGCGGTGCCGAGCGCTACATCCAATGTGCGACCTGCTTATATCGACACGAAGGCCCCGTTTACACTAATGTGTTTTAGTTTGAAAGCGCATAAGTTTTGCTACGGTTACACCATCCGTCCACACTACGCTGGAGTTTTCGAGTGCTGAAAACGAAGCGTTTCGGAAACACTGGAGAGGCTGTTTTCATTGTGTAGCGCTGCTGCTGCGTCTCAGTGTGGAAGAGGGAAAACGGAGACATCTGAAAACGGAGGCGGGGCTGCTGAGATTCGCTACCTGATTGGGGCTTTTGTGTCTTTGCGTATCCTTCCCTTATTCGTCAAGCCCCTATCACATGACTATAACACACGGCTTTAACGCTACTGGAAGACAGCAGACCAGCCTTCACTGTAAACAACAACACGGGCACAGAAATGGGAGCGTTGTTTGCACTATTGTCTGTTTTAGGCGCCATTGCGCAGTTATTCATTTGTTACGTTTAGGAACGACTCGACCTCATCATCTGTCCACAAAAACACCTCTCTTGCTTTCTTTGCTATCACGTTCATCATTCAACCGGCGTTTGTTGACTAACAATAACCAAATGCCGAGCGAGACGCATGCTTCCTGTTTATACTAGAACACTCATGCCCAGAGTGCACGGATGGTCACATGATATACGTTTTTGGTGGCGTAGTGTGGACGGAGATATGTTCAGAAACGCTAGGTGATACGCTAGTGTGGACGCGGATTGTTTTTGATCTAAAATGCAGTTTTAAAACTAAAACACTAGTGTATACGGGGCCTAAGGCTGTATATCGGGACACAAAGGTACTCGAGCCAATGCATGCCTCCCACAGCCATATAGCATGGCTACTCATCTCAGACTGCTCATATATTCAGCTGAATTCAGAATCATTCACCCCCTTTTGATTTGTTTTCTTTTTTAAATATTACCCAAATGATGTTGAACAGATTGAGGAAATGTTCACAGTGTGTCTGATAATATTTGTTCTTCTGGAGAAAGTCTGATTTGTTTTATTTGGGCCAGAATAAAAGCAGTTTTTAATAGTTTAAACAGCATTTTAAGCTCAATATTATTCGCCCCTTTAAGCTATATTTGTTTTGGATAGTCTACAGAACAAACCATCGTTATACAATAACTTGCCTAATTACCCTAACCTGCCTAGTTACCCTAATTACCCTAGTGAAGCCTTTACATGTCACTTTAAGCTGTATAGAAGTGTCTTGAAGAATATCTAGTCTAATATTATTTACTGTCATCATGACAAAGAGGAAATAAATCAGTTATTAGAGATGAGTTATTAACACAGTTATGTGCAGAAATGTGCTCTCCAATACACAGACATTGGGGAAAATAAACAGGGGGGCGAATAATTCTGCCTTCAGCTGTATGTATTATTTAATTTTATTTCTTTCTACAAAATGCTTCTTGATTTAAGAAGTTTTCGATATCTGAACTTGAAACAAGGCATTTGCAGTGTATCCTTCAATATTTTTGCCACACACACACACACACACACACACTTCTAGAACTCATCCTCATCTGGTCCCATTGATTAGGAGCAGAAACCGCGGTGTTTCTATATCCGATAATTGTGAACCCCCATCATGCCCGTAAACACGTTCCTCTAGCAAGCAACATGATCTGCCCACAAAGATAATATGAGTTTCAGAGACACAAAAGCTCTGATCGACGATTGTCAGAAAAACATGGTTTGATCACATAAAAATACAAAATACAAAACTCCCAACACACAGTTTAAAGGGTCAGTTCACCCAGAACTGAATACCGCATTTAATCCATTTCTTCTGTTGAGCACAAAGGAAGATATTTTGAAGAATGTTGGAAGCCGGGCAGCACGGTGGCCTCACAGCAAGAAGGCTGTTGGTTTGAGTCCCGGCTGGGCTAGTTGGTGTTTCTGTGTGGAGTTTGCATGTTCTCCCTATGTTGGTGTGGGTTTCCTTCGAGTGCTCCGGTTTCCCCCACAGTCCAAACACACGCGCTATAGGGGAACTGATCAACTAAACTGACCGTAGTGTGTGTGTGTGTGTGTGTGAATGAGTGTGTATGGGTTTCCCAGTACAGGGTTGCAGCTAATAGGGCATTCTAGCGTAAACCATGTACTAATATAGTTGGCGGTTCATTCCGCGGTGGTGACCCCTGAAAAACAAGGGACTAAGCCGAAGGAAAATGAATTCACTTTTAGAGCGGCACAGTGGCTCAGCGATTAGCATGATCACCTCACTCCAAGAAGGTCGTTAGTTCGAGTCCTGACTGGGCTAGTTGGTGTTTCTGTGTGGAGTTTGCATGTTCTCCCCATGTTCGCATGGGTTTCCTCCGGGTGCTCCGGTTTCCCGCACAGTCCAAACACATGCGCTATAGGGGAACTGATCAACTAAACTGACCGTAGTGTGTAAGTGTGTGTAAATGAAGGTGTATAGGTGTTTCCCAGCACTGGGTTGCAGCTGGAAGGACAAACATATGCCCGAATAGTTGACGGTCCATTCCACTGTGGTGACAACCGATAAATAAGGGACTAAGAATAATGATGAATGCTGGAAGCCGGTAACCATTGACTTCCATAGTATTTTTATCCGACCAAGTCAATGGTTACAGATTTCCAACATTCTTCAAAATACCTTCTTTTGTGTTCGACTGATGAAAGAAGCTCATATAATCGTTTGAAGGACAGTAAATCATGAGTGAATTGTCGTTAAGGGTGAACCGTCTCTTTAAATGACCACTGACACACACAAAAAGAGTGAAAATATATATATTGTTTTTGCAAGGTTTTCCTCTGAACTTTTTTCCATCAATATACAGAATATATTCAATAAAAATGCCATTATTGAGTGAGTTTAACTTCACAGTTCAGTCATTAATATTATTATAATAACATCCAAATAATTGCAGAAAATGCCAGGTTACAGGGCTATGAAAAACCTTTAAGGAGCAGAAATAAAAATACAATTTCAAGTATTGTAAAACATTACCATTTAGATGAAAACAATAAAAAAAACACAAGAAAGTTTGATGAATATTCTCAAACGTTTGTTTATACGGTTAAAATAATGCCAGCAGGAATCCTCCATCCCATTTGCAGTGCATTTATAATCATATCTACGGTGTAAATAACTGTGGTCTCTTTACTCACCGGCACGTTTTTCAGCATCACACTCACGACAACACTAAAGGATAGAGCGGTTTAGACTGTGAAACTCTGCGTTGTGTTTACGGGCCGCGGCGGATGAACCAGATTTCGTTTCTGCGCTGTGGGACGCCGGGGTTTTCGTAAACGGCGATCATGTAGCGATCCCGCAGGAGATCCTCAGAGTTGCCCAGGAGCTCCCACAGGTTGCTGATCTGACGTGAGATGGTCTCCTCCGTCGTGGTCCCGAAAAACACCCTACGATCAACAGCAGAAAGAGCTGTATTACTTCATAATGTCATATACACTGTCAAAAAATGTTGTCAAATTGCGGGAAAGCCAGCAACAATCAGGAATGCATGATTACATGCTGTCAAAAATTTGATTATAATGGAAGAAACATATTCCTGAAGGTGCTGTTGATTTAAAATGTTCACTCAGATGTTGATAACAACCAAATAAATCCATATATGCACAGAAAACTAATTAGTTTACCAATGAAGTTCTGTAATTAAATGAAATGACACAAGGATAAAGTGTTGAACACATGAAGAAAGGGAGGTGTAGAAAGACATGGAAAGCCCAGACAGCAGCTGAAATCTCTCAGTAGTTCTTCAGCATCGCTCTGCCCTTCCTCAGTGTAAATGAACATCAGCTGCTTCAGTCCAACATCTACATCAGCAGGAGGATGAAGATGAACATTTCAGCAAGACAATGAGCCAAAACACAGCCGAGGAGACTCTCAGATGCTTTCAGAGAAAGAAAATCAAGCTGTAGAATGGCCTAGCCAATCACCTGACCCCAATACAATAGAGAATACAAGATAAAGCTCAGATTTGATAGACGAGACCCACAGAAGCATCAAGATTGGACTCTCTGTTGAAGTCTGTGAGAAACTCACACCTGAGCAATGCATGTGACTTGATTGTCTGGTGTCTCCAGCGTCTTTAAGCTCCCAGCGCCAAAAAAAGACTTCAATATAAGGTATTAAACACACTTCAGCAGTTCAGCACTTTCTCCTTGTGTCATTTAACTGTTAATACACACAACTCATCTCTCTGATTTGTTTTATGTTTGTATTGTTTGGGTGTTTCCCAGTACAGAAGGGCATCCACTGTGTAAAACATATGCTGGAATAGTTGGCGGTTCATTGCGCTGTGGTGACCTCATTGATGAAAAAAGGGACTAAGCCAAAGGAAAATGACTCAACAGCTCCTTCAGAAGTATTATTATCAGGAAAAAAGCAGGACGCGTTCGACACTTATTTCCTCACTGTACTGTTCACCTTTATGTGTGTGTGTGTGTGTGTGTGTGTGTGTGTGTGTGTGTGTGTACCTGGTGATGACCCTGATGCTGTCCCTCTGGATGATGTGTATGTCGGGGTCTGTGGGCTGTGGCGGGACGTCTTGGTACTCCGCGGGCAGGTAATACGCCGTCAGCACGTCCTTCATGAAGTTTGTGCCATCATCCGCCATCGTGATCTCGTTCACTACAGGCACAGACATGCCAAGGTACCGGCCTGCACACACAGAGAGAACACACACACACACACACACAGATAAACAAAGCAGGACTAATGAACTCCACCACAAATACAGCAAATAGCCTGAGTTGGCGTTTTTGACCTGGACCTCTGCTTCATCCGTGTGTCTCTGTCATTGTTGTAATGGATACGATCAATAGAGGAATAGTACTCAGTCCAATTCCAGGCATCTGTTGTCACACCTGTTGCAGTGCCCTAGTTTGGACACTTGAGGGCACTAGTTTTGTAGTTTCACTTCATTTCCCATAATCCATTGCATTACTGATTATGTTACAGCTGTTTCGTGTTTGTTAATTTAGTCCTGTCTTTATAAACCCTCTTGTTCTCTTTTAGTTGCCTTAGGATTTAGTTAGTTCCTCACGTCTGGTATGTTTGTCTGGTTATCTAGTTTTTTGTATTACGATTATTCTTGGATTCCTGTTTTTGTTCGTTTTTGTTAGCTCTTGTTAGCACTCCTACCCTGTCCTTGTATTTACCCGTTTTTTTAAATTTTTCCTTCGTCTGGTCATCTAGTTTTTTGTATCTTGCTTATAGTTCTGTGCAAAATTTGGAAACCTTTGTCTCTTAGAAATCTCTGTCTATTTGGATACCTTTGTCTTTTTGTTAATAAATTGCTGCACTTGGATTTTTGCATTTTGTGTGATTCTCCCCCATTCGTGACATCTGTATTTATTGAAGAAAAAGCCAAAAACTCTGCAGTTGTAAAAATTACCTGAAGAGTTTAGGAGCTTTGAATCGGTGTGTGTTTTAAAAAATAAATATAATTATTATATATTCTATTTTTAATTTTCTCTCTTAAAATTCAATCTCTCTCTCTATTATATATAAATAAATATATATGAATAAATAAATAAATATATATATATATATATATATATATATATATATATATATATATATATATATATATATATATATATATAAATAAAAATATATACATATATAAATAAAAATATATACATATATAAATAAAAATATATACATATATATATAAATTTATATAAACATATATATATAAATTTATATAAACATATATATATATATATAAATTTATATAAACATATATATATATATATATATATATATATATAAATTTATATAAACATATATATATATATATATATATAAAATTTATATATAAAAATATTTATAAATATATATATATATATATATATATATATATATATATATATATATATATATATATATATATATATATATACATATTTTTTATATATAAAAATATATATGAATAAATATATATGAATAAATAAATAAATTTATATATATATATAAAAAAAAATATATATATATATATATATATATATATATATATATATATATGAATAAATAAATATAAATAAATAAAGTGCTACCCACTGCGTTTCTTTTTTTTTTTTTCAAATGCTGTAAAACAAGACATTAACAGTATAAGCAAAATAAATGTTTTGAATAAAGATTTAAAATCCACATTTTCTTAGATGTGGATTTCAAAAATGTTCAGAGGATGTGGTGGGCCCTGAAGTGAAAAAGGTTGAGAACCCCTGGTCTATATCATATAGACATCAGTTGATGTGCACAGTTCCTCCTTTTGGATGTGGTTCTTCTTCTTGGTGGTTTGCTGACATCACTCTGGATACTTCGGCTCTTGATCATCACAAAAACTAGCTGTCTTGGTCACAGATGCACCAGCAAGATGCACACCAACAATCTGTCCTCTTTTGTCTCCTGATATGTCACCTATAATGTTGTGTGCATTGCAGTATTATAAGCTCAACTGTGCTGTTACCCAGCTAATGAAACCTTCACACTCTGCTCTTCCTGCTGGAATAAAGATCAATGAAGATCGGCCACCAGCTGCTCAAATTTAGCCATCAAACTTCCAACACTAAACTGACCAGTGTTTCAGTTTCATTGTCCAACCCCTGTATGCATGTATGTGTGTGTGTGTGTTGACCTGTTGAATTCTCCTTGCAGATGAAGCGCATGAGTTTCATGAAGCCGTTGGAGATGCTCTGCTCATACAGCGCGTCAGCTTTACTCACACAAGCCCACTTCCCAGGAGGATACACACGTTCTTCATACAACACCTCGCCGAGCTGAAAAACACACATAACAAACTTCAACACAACCAACATTAATAAACCACAGCTAAATATGCCAATTAGCTCTGAGGACTGAAAATAAGAGTGCACTTTAGTGTCTAACACTGATTCAACACACTGATTAAATCCACTGAGGGAGACAAAACAATAATCATCTCCAAATAACGGTTCCTGATCAAATGAAAACAGATTTGGATATAACAACTTTACACATATTAAGCTGCAAATGGACCAAAAGCAGAACAAAACAGTGCTGTCGGTTTGAACCGCAGGCTGATTATCAGAGCAAAACCACATAAAGCACAAGCTCAGAGAAACACTTGAGCTCAGCCTGCTGTTTCCTCATATAAACCACAAACGCCTCAGTTATTCATACTAATCTGCAGCCAATAAAACACCACCCCATCCTCAAATCATTTCAATTTCTACAGAATTTCTATCAGTAAAACCCTGGAACACTATGCTTGTGGTCCTTTGAGCAGTTTGTTGTAGTCTGCGGTGGATAGAAACATTTACTTCGTTACATTTACTTGAGTAAAATTATTGGGTAACGAGTACTTTTCGAGTACAATTACATATGTGTACTTTTACTCCAGTAAATTATTAGAGAGAAATCTCTACATTTGGCGGCATTCCTCTGTTACTGTCAATTGATAATAAATATGATCCATATGGCTTGTTTGCAAATTTCGCAAGGTGCCGCACTGGAGAGGTTGTGAGGTTGCTATAGAGACACGTCTCCCGCTTTCAGTTAGAGTGCGCGCGCCTATGTTAGAATAATGACCGAAGTTTAGGAAGACATGCAAGTTTATTTATTTATTTTTTATATTATATTTTATATTATATTTTTATTATATTTTATATTATATTTATATAATATATTATATTTTTGCCATGTCACCATCTGCGGTTCCGAGAATTCTGTCTAAGCAGTGAGTTGATCGGACCAGGTCACCCTGCCTGTTTAGTCTATGTTTTTATAATTATAATATAAAAAAAAAAATATATATATATATATATATATATACACATTATATATATATATATATATATATATATATATATATATATATATATATATATATATATATATATATATATATATATATATATTTTTTTTTTTTTTTATATTATAATTTAATTCATATTATTTATTTATATTATAATTTTATTATATTTATATTATATTTTATTTTTGCCATGTTGCCATGTTTTTACTCCAAAATGTCAACAAGAATAGTTTCATAATGCGATGCACGCATCGAGCTGACATCGCAACACATGAATGACAGCTCCAACCTAAAAATAACACGTAGTGGTAAGTGTCATTGACTTTTGCTGTCTTCATTTGTTTCAAAAACACAGATTTATTTACTATCTAAAACTGCATCTTTGCATATCTTTTCTGCTGGAGATACTACTGTCCTAAAAAAATAAATAAATAAAACGTAAATAAAAAAACCTTACACAAACCTTAGAAACGGTGTGGCAGAAAATTTGGCGGGTTTAAAACCATTACTTTTCCAAACTGCGATATACCTTGAAAACGTTTATCGTGCCTAATATATATATATATATATATATATATATATATATATATATATATATATATATATATATATATATAATGAAAAGTAACAAGTAACTATTTACTGGAATAATTTTGTCATCAGACTTTTTTACTTTTACTCGAGTAACTTTTAAGATGCTGACATTTTTACTCAAGTAAAACTAACCAAGTTCTCATACTTTTACTTGAGTATAGATTTTGGATACTCTACCCATCTCTGGTTGTAGCTCTTGAAAATAGATTTTTAGCAACTACAGCGTGGGACATTTATATGGATGCACCTTAACAAAATGGGAATGGTTGGTGATATTAACGTTCTGTTTTTGTGGCACATTAGTATATAACTTTCAAGATAGGTGGTGACCATGGTGGCCATTTTGGATACAACTTTAGTTTTTTTTAATAGGAAGAGGGTCATGTGACACGTCAAATTTATTGGGAATTACACACGAAAAACAATGTTGTGCTTGATTTTAACGTAACTTTATTCTTTCATGAGTTATTTACAAGTTTAACATAAACATAAATTGACAGTGAGAGTATATGTTAAGATTATTCTGAAATGTCTGTTTATATTTTCCAAAACTACTATCCACAGAGACATAAATATGCAGCTGGATGGGCATCCGCTGTGTAAAACATATGCTGGAGTAGCTAGCGGTTCATTCCACCGTGGCAACCCCTGATAACTAACAGACTAAGCTGAAGAAAATTAAATCAATATATGATATTGGTTTGCCCCCCGCCTCCCAAAAAAAAAAAACACATCCCTCAGGCTCCATCATATATTTGATCTTCTATCATATACAGAAGTGGACAATTTTACCTTCTCATGTCTGGAGATGGTGACAAAAGGCACTTGCTCTCGCTCTGCGCTCTGGTTCCTCCGCGTCATCTCTTCTATTGGTGCTCTCATCTCTACCAGAAATAAAATAAAATCGTAACATTGTAATTGTAATTGTTACAATGTAACAATTTTAATCCCCGTTTCGGAACAACGGAATCGATTCACAGGTGTGAAAGCACCCTTAGCTAAATCGATTCAGTTGTTCCGAAACGGGGATTAAAATTGTTACAGTGTTGCTCTTTGCGCGGTTCGCTTTCTCACGGCAAAGTTTCTAAACAGACCAAAAGAGCTAAAACAAGTCACGTGTGAGTAAACTCTCCTCACATTGGTCAGTTTCACCATTTATTTTGCAGAGTTCTGCTCTCCGCGATGTCCGGGAGATTATCACTCATTTGCGGGCATCCGGGAGTCTCTGTGCATTTGTGGGAGACTTGTGATGTCTGGAATGACCTCCCACCCTACTTATAATTCTCTCTTCATATAGCTGTATGCCTATTACATATCCATAATACACTGTGATATAGCCGGGCCCGAACTGTATTGCTTTCACACTTCAATTGATCCGCTCCAGAGTTCGTTTCAATCGAGCCGAGGCCACCTCATTCAGGCGATCTCACAGCGATTGTTTTGGCGTGGATCCGAGCCCGATTGCTGGATTCACATATGCCAAACGAACCGCGCTAACTGAGCAAACGAGACAGGTTCCCAAACAAAAGCCTAAGTGTGAAAGCAGCCTAAAATTCACCACATATTTAAAACCATATGTGGTTTGACTTCACTGAGTAAACTGGTCTGGGATCAGTGTCATCTGCTCCTCTGCTCAGTTTCCATGGAAACGGCGAGATCTCTTCTTTATTATAATTGAACCATTTCAGATGTGTATGTTTAGAAAAGCTGTGCTTCTGGGACAAATCACTGACAAAACGTGTTTGTATATACAATTGAACTGATATTTATTCATCTTGTTTTTTTAAATATTTCCCAAATGATGTTGAACAGATTCAGGAAATGTTCACAGTGTTCCCTCTAATATTTGTTCTTCTGGAGAAAGTCTGATTTGTGTTATTTCGACAACAATAAAAGCAGTTTTTAATCGTTTTAAACCCATTTTAAGCTCAATATTATTAATATTCAGCAATATTAGTTTTGGATTGACTCCAGAACAAACCACTGTTATACAATGACTTGCCTAATTACCCTAACTTTACCCTAATTACCCTAGTGAAGCCTTTAAATGTCACTTTAGGCTGTATACTAGTGTCTTGAAGAATATCTAGTTAAATCTTGGATCTCAGTGTTCGTACCTGTAGGAACCGCCACGTGATGCGTTCGTCCCACCGCCTGCCAGTGGGCGTACATTCGGTCCTGCTCCTCATCATCCATTGGCTCAGAGCTGTCAGTGACATCATCGTCCACCTGCTCGTCATCCAATCCCTCCAGATCCTCGAAAGAGATCAGAGCCATCGTCCTGACGTCAACCAGAAGCTCTTTAGACACAACACACATAGGCGGAGATCGATCACCGAAACAAGAAACACCTCGGTTCAATTAAAAATGTATTCATCCATTACTTGCTCCACACATGTTTGAGTTACTTTCTGTCTGCCTGTTCCCACTGGTTAAAAAAAAATACACGCAAGAGCAGGTTGCCAGATTGACGACACCAACAAAGGCTGATTTAAATTGTGTTGTAAATAAAAGCAACGGCACGCCATAGAAGCAATATTTTCGATTATTAAAAGGAGTTTAAGATGTATAGTTTAGAAACGATTTCTATTTCCCACAGCTGAACAACAAGCCTGTCAATGATCACCTCAGATATACAACATAGTCAATTAAACTGAATATAAAAATCAACTTTACCTCAATCTTGTACTCAGAGAGCATGAAATATGTGTGTGAAATGGTGTAAAATTGGTTTTACATCCACATATTTGGACTTTCTCCTTAATAATAGAATTTCATTAAGTAGTCTTTGTGAATTAAACTTGTAGGTAATTCATATTAGCAGTAAATGACTGTCAAAATGTACAACATTGCTGTCAATAAAAGAGCTAATGTTGTGTTAAAGTCTTAATGATATGCGATTTCAGACCGAGTATTCAAAGTAGCGTAGTAAACAATATAAATATAGTCGTCACTGTTTAAAAATGAACAAATGTGCGAACATAAAACTGATTTTAACTCAATGTTGTACTCAAAGAGCATGAAATATGAGTGTGAATTGGTGTAAATTGGTTTTATATTCCCACATTCAGACTGTCTCCTTAATAATATAATTTCATAAAGCAGAATTAAGAAATTAAATTACATTAGCAGTAAATGACTGTAGTATAATCCTGTTCATAGTCAATTAAATGCTAATATTGTTATACTCACATGCGTTTTCAGACCGAATATTCAAAGTATTGAGGTAAACAATATTAATTTAATTGTCATGGGTCAACAATGAACAAATGTCTGAATATAAAATCAACTTTACCTCAATCTAGAACTCAATGGCATGAAATATGTGCCTGAATTGGTGTGAAATTGGTTTTATAATTTACACATCCGAACTTTCTCCTTAATAATATAATATAATTTCAGAAAGTAGTCTTTGCGAATTCACAATTTAGGTCATTCATATTAGCAGTAAATTACTGTAATACAACGTAGCCCAATCAATTAAATAGTGCTAATGTTGTCATTGGTCAAAAATTAACAAATGTCTGAACCAACTTCATCTCAATCTTGTACTCAATGGCATGAAATATGTGTGAATTAATGTAAAATTAGTTTTATATTCACACAATTGGACTTTCTCCTTAATAATATAATTTCATAAAGCAGAATTTGCTAATTTAAAACAGATAAATCATATAAGCAATACATGACTGTAATATTATGCTGTTCACAGTCAATTCAATTGAGCTAATGTTGTTTTGAAGTCATAATTACATGCAACTTCAGACTAAATATTCAAAATAGCATGGTAAACGATATAAATTTAGTCGTCACTGATAAAAAAATGAACAAATGTGATTTTACCTCAATATTGTACTCAAAGAGCATGAAATATGAGTGTGAATTGGTGTGAAATTGGTTTTATGTTCACACATTCTACTTTCTACTTAAAAATATAATTTCATAAAGCAGAATTTGTGAAATCAAATCATATAAATCATATTAGCAGTAAATGACTGTAGTATAACCCTGTTCATATTCGATTAAATGCTAATGTTGTTATAATTACATGCCATTTCAGACCGAATATTCAAAGTAGCATGGTAAACAATATAAATATAGTCGTCACTGTTCAAATATGTAGAAATGTCTGAATATAAACAAATTTTACCTCAATCTTGTGCTCAACAGCATGAAGTACTTGCCTATAGTTATATTTCCTGATATTGTCACCAGAAGGAAGTTTGACCCACTAATACACATATAAACGTTACCAGTTCAGTTCATCACCATGGAGATAAGATATTGATCGAAATACATAATACATATCTTGTAACCAGTTCAGTTCTATTAGTATATTAACCCAGCATATTTTAATAATAACATGATGACGTAGCCATCTTAAAGTTTAACCGATCGACAATCATACAACAATACGCGAAACACAAGTAAACAATAGGCCTTTTCCCTTGAAAACATCGTGATGTGTTAGCATATTTCAGGAAATGTCATCAAAACAAATATACAGTGCATGTTATTGAATAAATACAATGAAAACTGATATGAATATGGATAAAATAATAATAATAAAGGAGTCAAACGTCAAACTGAAGCAAGTGCAGCACCACAAACACACAAATCACACACCGACACCTAAAACTGCACGTTTTAAACGGCAAAATTAAAAATTAAATGACTTTATTATCGATATTTAGCTGCCAGCTCGAGCAGAACACGGAAATAGTACACATTATTGAACATATATGACGCCCTGTGCACAAATCAAACATGCCAAAGGCTTCATATACGTTAGGTCTATCGTTCACGCGGTAACTTTATATTTAGCGCAATGTATTATGATAATAATAATTCATGACCTACTTACCCGACAGACACAACAAACGCACGACACAGCTTAAAGCGCTGGGGATTTTACAGCCTCACACTGCGCATGCGCGGAAGACCGCCCTATCATGCAGGGCTCCGCATGGTTACAAACATATTACAAAGTTTCAGAGTAGTTACTCTGTGTTGCTTATTATCTTTTATGGGGGAAAACAAGCATACAATGTCATAGCAAACATGTTTTATTGAAAAAGCAGTCGTGACAAATCTCACCTGATGAACAAACTGGGGGAGGAGTTATTTCTTTTTAGCCAATCAGAGAGACGTTCTGCTTGTCAAACACACGCACGTTTGCAATTCCTGACATCCGATTGGCCCATAGGAAGGCGGGATTTTAGAACCGCAGTGATTACTTATTTTAGTAGTCCAAAACAACAGGGTTATTTATTATTTTATCCTACACTAGACAGATATTTAAGATGTTATAATGACTTATATATTATTTTTTTGTGTTTAAGTGTCATTTAAAATTAAATGGAGGTGTTCTCTCCTCACAATTTAGTGAAACTTTGCCGTAATGAAAGGGATTTTCAAAATAAGCAAATAAATACGTCAATAAAAATAAATAAATAAATACATTTGAGAGAATGAATAAACATTCACGTAATTCATTTAAATTTTTACCTGCCCGCACTTTTAATTAATTAAATATTTATTTGTGCAGGAATTTGTGGATTGTTTTAATATACATTTATTTATTTGCATAATTATACATTTAATGTTTAATTTATGCAGAATATGGATTTATTGACTAACTTATTTAAATGGCATATGGCAAATACGCTATATGAATTTCATATTTTCTCTGATAAATAGTATTCTAGAATGGAATCAGTCATGTTGAAAAAGACAAGTGAATTAAAGGGGGGTCTGGGGGAAGGGGTTGACCGAATTATTGGTAATTAACGCTTGAACCCCCGTGAAGGACGTCAAAACAAGATGTATGTTGGATTAGCTTTTTAAATAGTTAGAAAAAGATCTGTATATTAATTAATGGTGTTAATAATTTAAATAATACCTCATGTAAATATACATTGACCACCCCCATCAGGGTTCATACCATTATGAATGCGCGTTCGCTCCAAGCCAAACGGAAAAATGTTCATTAGCGGTCTGAAACCAGCAGATGTAAGTGCTCACACGACACTACGCATTTCTTGTAAAATATTTGTTTGTTTCTACTTATAACCTAAAAGTAAAGTAAAATTAGTCTCTAAGTATGTTTTAAAAGAGAACTGCTCTCACATGGACGACAACATGGTCGCCATGGTCATGCATGGTTGCCTGGTGATTTCCAAAAATCTATTTATTCTTATTAAACTATAAGATTTTATTATATTTTATCAATGAAGAGAAAAAAAAAATGTTCCATTGCAACAGCAGCGCCCAGCAACAGCCCTGAATTACGCCATTTTGGAGTGAAAGCGATCGGCTGTACATTGGATCTTATTGCTGTCGCGATGGTGAGCAGCTGCTTTGTTTTTTATTTATCTATTTAAAAAACGCATTAAAGCTGAGATACAACCTGAAAGACGACGATACAACACTTATTATCACGATCATCAGCACTTTTAATAGTTTATTTTACAGACTTATAATATGCTGCAGTTCTATTGGAGTTTTCATACTAAAATTGCCGCCATCTAGTGGCTGTTTCCCAAATTGCACTAGAGTGTTGCCTCTTGGTGATTCTATGCTCTTTGATGTGGGTCAAGATAGGCCACATATATCAATTATTAACATCTGGCCCAAATACTACAGTTTACATTTGGCCCATGTATCTGGGGCCAGAATTCTCAGCTATCTGGGTTGTTATTGTTTACATCTATCAAAATGGTCAATACAGCACCAACCCAGACAATAAATCACTTAAAATTTTCAAATGAAAAAGAAAATGCAAAAGTTAAAAAATTACACACAGAGAGAAACACCAGCAGATATGAATTAGGACATCTTCATAACATAATAATGAATGAGCGACTGAAATGAAAATAAACATGCAGGCTTGAGGAATCAGGTCAGCAGAAACACAACACCTCTGGCTGAACAAAGCGAGTGCACACGCTTTCTTTTGCCTTTTTTTTGTTGACGAGAGGTCAAATTTCACCTCTAAATGTGTGTCAGAAGGATATCTGATAGCTGAGAGAAGGAGCCAGGTGGATTTCCCTCTGTTGGGTTAAAATCTCTCATAATTCAAGCTTCTCACAGCAGTCATCAGGTCAAATATTGTAAAGCGCCTTACAAGGCGGCACAATATAGGGTTCCAGCAGTGTGCGCATCGGCAATAGTCATATCGCAAGATATGCAATGTTGTGTCTGAATTACAGTTGAGCGTGAGCCACAGAAGTCTATTTATTCACTGTATTATTTATTCATTCATTCATTTTCTTGTCGGCTTAGTCCCTTTTTAGTCCGGGGTCGCCACAGCAGAATGAACCGGCAACTCATCCAGCACATTTTTACACAGCGGATGCCCTTCCAGCCACAACCCATCTCTGGGAAATCCCTGTATTATACTATTTCTAAAAAAAAATCATTTTTGTCTTGGCAGCATGTTCGCTCAGTGATTAGCACTGTGGCCTCACAGCAAGAAGGTTGCTGGTTCGAGTCTCGGCTGGGTCAGTTGGCAGTTCTGTGTGGAGTTGGCATGGTCTCCCCGTGTTGGCGTGGGTTTCCACTGGGTGCTTCGCTTTCCCCCACAGTCCAAAGACATGGGAAGAAAAAGAAATGGGAGGAATCTCACTTTTCTGGATCCCCGCATGACATCTTAAAGTGAGAAAAACCCTTCGCTCAATCACTTTTGTAAGTCTGAACGCAGTGTATTTAATTCAGCATTCGATTATTGAAGTTCTCTGATAGTTTGGACTCAAATATTACTACCGGAAATAATTAGGGAACTTTGAGTTATTGTTTGAAACTTGCTCTTTGGTCACACAAATATCCTAAAATAGCAAACACAGGCCATATTACCTAAAACTGCCAGTGCAAGTACATTTTTACCGACCCAGGCTCATTCTGAAAACATACCCCTATGCGCATGATATAATATATAATATGAAAAAACTGTACAAAAGCACGCACATCCCTCTTAACTGGGTGCTCAGCCAAAAAACGCAAAAGATGCAAATTAAATGTTCATCAAAGGCGGCAACACCAAAGAAATTCGTTTACGATTTTGTATGTTACGAACTTTTGTGCTCAAGGAGTAACTAGTGGTGGGCAAAGCGAGGCTTCATGAAACACTGAAACAGCCGAAGCAAATGTGTTGACACTTCGAAACGTTTCGAAACCTGTCTCTACAGTGACACCTGGTGGTCATTTTTTGTATGTATTGCTCTGGAACAGCTTCAGCCAAGAAACTTGAGGAAGAAAACCTCACCAAATTTATTACATTAAAAAAGCTGACACAAAGCGTGTTACACACCATCAGCTTTTTTAATTTAATAAATGTGTATTTTTGGTGCTGTGGTGTTGCCGCCTTTGATGAATATAAAATATTTATTTGCAAATATTTTTTTTTAAATTGTGAAAATGGGCATTCCCGACAAAAGAGCATGTGTTTGTGTGCATGCGAATGTATTTTCGTCCCTCTTAAATTCGGACTAATCCATATGTCCTGAAACACACCCCCTCTCCCACTTTCACTTCCAATTCTAACGGAGGTATGGATTTGTTTATGAATGAATCTTCGTTATGAACGACTCGAACCATCAATATTCCTGCATCTCAGTGTGCATAATATCCACCTTTCTGATCTAAACGATATCTGACATTTGTAATATTCAATAATTCAGGGTGGACAGTATGCTTATTAAGGCACAGAGTCTGTTGTTATCAGGCACCGTTATAGGTTACTTCAAAAATTAGCCGTTACTTCACTTAGCCGACAATAATACAAGTTTCTGGCACCGCAGCGTCTTGCCATATTTCATTTACATTTTTGCTGGCTTTCTTCAACAAAACTAGCATGAGCCTAGTATTACGCTACTTTGCAGTGAGTGACTGTATTATCAATAATAATGTTACTTATGCGGCGAAGCAGTGCCGCAGTAGGTAGTGCTGTCGCCTCACAGCAAGAAGGTCGCTGGTTCGAGCCTCGGCTCAGTTGCCATTCTTGTGTGGAGTTTGCATGTTCTCCCTGCATTCGCATGAGTTTCCTCCGGGTGCTCCGGTTTCCCCCACAGTCCAAACACATGTGGTACAGGTGAATTGGGTAGGCTAAATTGTCCGTAGTGTATGAGTGTGTGTGAGTGTGTGTGTGGATGATTCCCAGAGATGAGTTGCGGCTAGAAGGGCATCCACTGCGTAAAAACTTGCAGGATAAGTTGGCGGTTCATTCCGCTGTGGCGACCCTAGATTAATAAAGCCGACAAGAAAATGAATGAATGAATGAATGTTACTTGTTGGGATGGCTGACGTGAAACTGACATCTCGACACAGTTTCGAGATCCCAAAGTGCAAATGTTTAGAAACATTTCACCGAAACATGATCCAAAACACTGAGGTCACGAGACCTGGGCTGCGTCTGAAACCGCCTACTACTCAGTAGGTGCTGCATTTGAATTTAAACGTGCTACTCGGCCGTTAGAAAAGTGCGTTCTATACAGTATGAATGTGAGTAGTATGAATGGAATTCGGACGTACTACATCCGCCAGTTTGTCATGGTCACGTCACTTACCTGCGTCAGTTGCGTCGCTTCACTCCCATTCATGAATTCTCTTGCTGGGCATTATGGGATAGCACAGCGTTCATGGGATGCGCACTCCAGAATCTCGCCAGAAGTAGTAAGTCATCCGGGCACTTCTCCCATACTGATTTTCCAATTCTATAAATTCGGACATACTTCTCGGCTCGCATACTGATTTTAGCGTACTGTATAGTATGGAAGTATGCGGTTTCAGACGCAGCCCTGGGGAATCTGCGTTTGACTGGCGGGGTTGGGAAAGATATCTTATCTCATGTGGCCTGTGTGTGTTTATAGAGTTACTGTGCTGCAAATGTCCGAGTTCGAATCCCAAATCTCTGAAACTTTGACTAGATGTATTTTAATAATGTTCCTTTTTTTGACCAAAACGAGACATAATTAGTGTTCATTCGAATGTCAGACCAATGTTGAAACAAAACACGTTACACGAACAGAGAAATTCAAACTGACACCTATAGCTGCATCACCCTGGATTTTTGAACCAGAGCAATACACCAAAAAATGACCACTAGGTGTCACTGTAGAGACAAGTTTCGAAACGTTTCGAAGCGTCGTCACATTTGCTTCGACTGTTTCAGTGTTTCATGAAGCCTCGCTTTGCCCATCACTAGTTACTCCTTGAGCACAAAAGTTCGTAACATACAAAATCGTAAAAAGTGAACGAATCTTAGCTATCAAATGTTCTGCCCTTATGCTTTGTTTACTATGTTTGGTGATTACTACACCCGAATGCAGCGCTGAAGTCCAGCATCTTCAGATTGGCTTTAGTCTTGACTAGTGAGGTTGAATGACTTTGGACCAATATGGCGGCAGTATTAACGCATACTCCAGACCTGTATGTGATATCTAATATGTATATCTATGATACTCATCATGACTTTTATTTATTTATTTATTATAACCTCTAATTCAGTCAGTGAAGGTGAAAGTCATTGCTCAGCGAGTCCAAACATAAGCAGCTAAAAATACAAATTTGACCAAAGCTGGCGCTTATAGGTGTAATTGCACAGGTTTTTTAAAGCTTTATCTGATCAATTTAACGTCTGGGAATTGTAAATGAGACAGTTTTAGTAAAAGTCATTGACTGGGAGGCTTGAATGTTTTATTGAAGGTCTTATTGACCCTGTGGCGGTTCTAGAGTTGCCTACATCTTAATTAACAGGGAATTTTCATTTTTGGGTGAACTATCCCTTTAAGTTGATCCATTGTTTTTGTAAAAGCCTATAAAGCATGCACGATTCATAAGAGTGCTCGACACAATGTAAACTAAAAGCATAAAACATTCCCGATTAAACCCACATGAACCAAAGCGTCCCACAAATGCAGCGAGAGCGAGTCTGCAAGTGTGTTTTCACTGGTCTGTGCTTTTGTAGAGCTCCACTGTGCTTGAGCTCAGCGGTCTGCTGTTTTTCAGCGCTCGCACGGCCCCCGAACCCTAAAAATAAAACATCCACCAATCAGAATCACTTCATTAAATAAAGAAAGCAGTCTCTGAGCTGATGCTTCTGCTCACCTGGAAAGAGTCGTCCTCGTTGTCTGCATTACTGTTGAGGTAGCCGAGCGACGCGGCTCTCTTCATACTGTGTGGATCAAAAACAAACATTTACTGAGCAATTCCATGCAAATGTCAACCTCGAGTTAGCTTTTCACCAAAATAGTGAATCGTTTTACTGTAATAGTAGAGTAAAATACTCAGAAATGCCTCTGTTAATGTTTACAAGCAGATATTTTTGATTTAGCAAAGTCACACGAGTGCCAATTTCACATCTGTCACATTCATAACCAAGCTTTTCATAATGACATATTATATATTTTTTATTTCTTATTTTTTAGGGGTTTTTAACCTTTAATGGATAGAATAGTGCAGAGGTTTTACAATAAATAGTTGGGAACAGAGAGAGGGGGAAGGGTCGGCAAAAGACCTCGTGCTGGGAACCGAACTCAGGTGGCCGTGAGCACCATGGTGCTATACAGTATGTCACCACTAGGCTATTGGCGCTGATGCATATGTTAGATTTTTATTCTGCATGTTTGCCTGAGGCCAAATATTTGCACGATTGCATTGACTTTTGTAGCTTACACACAGAAAAAAAATATTCAAAGATGATTCCTTGGATTTACACTTTTTTTTTTTTACGTTAGGGGCTGTAAACAATTCAATTGTGTTGATTTTAAACAAACAAATTAAGTTGAACGTTATTCAATTTAATTTGTTTGTTTAAATTCAACACAAATAAATTGTTTGCAACAGTTCTGCATGCAACACTTTTTTCAGTGCACCAATGCTTAAATCCGTGTTTGGTGTGAACCCAACTGCATTCAAAGGCATCACTGGAAGAGTTTTATTATCCACAGCTGTGGAGTCTCACTTTGTGTTTCGAGGTTCTGGAGGCATCGTTCCTTGAATCTTCTTTACCAGCATCTCACTGCTTCTGCGCAGGACTTCCCTGAGCTTACCGAAAGAGCCGGCTCTCCTCAGAGTCCCGTCCTAAACACAACAAATCCTGTTAAAGTCCTTGATTGAAAAGTGTTTGGAGGAATTTAATTAAAAAAACAAACATTCTAGCAGGCTTGGTAGCGGTTTGTTACTGCTCGTTTTGCATCAGTTAATGAAGAAGCATCATATCGATCAAAAGTAGACTGTAGGGTGCCTCAAGGCGCAGTCATTGGTCCATTGTTTTTTAAAATCTATATGCTACCGCTAGGGGTAACACTTTAGAATGAGTATCCGTTATTCGTATTCGTAACTAATTTACTAACAGCTTGTTCATGATCTATGACTAATTTATGAGGTATAGTTATAATCATTACAATACAGTTAACAAGTCATTTATTAAAGCTTGTAAGTTATTTATTGGCTATCTATAAGGCACAGTTATAAATAATTAACAAACTGTTAACTTTTTTTTTTTAACAAGTCATTTATAACTCATTAACCAACAGTTTATTAATGATCTATTAACTAGTTATAACAGTTATTCTAAAGCGTTCCCCAATATTGCTACAGTGCATATTTCTGTCTGAAAAACATGGCATTATCTAGCAATGGCATTACACTGTGATATTCTCCTATAAAGTAAGCACATTATATGCAATCACAGAGGGGTGGCCAAACTTTTGCATAAAACTGTGAACATCATGCTATGAAATGTTTAGGCTCAAATTCAAATGGCGTTAACATGCCTGTGTTTTATTTCTATAATAATTATGGCTGTCAAGCCAGGATCTTGATGGTTTATTGTGGGTATGTTGTTTACATGAAGAAATCTGTGTTACAAGTTAAACATAAATTTTAATAAACAATTATATTTTGAATTTAAATAGTTTTTGTCTTGGGTTTACATTAATTTTACATTTGAATAGCCAAAATTACAAGTTTCAGTCTTTTAAATGTGATTAATCGCGATAAAAAATTAGTTAATTTTTAATGGATTGACAGCACTAATATATATATATATATATATATATATATATATATATATATATATATATATATATATATATATATATATATATATATATATATATAAATAAATGCTGTAGTGTTTACTATAAATGACTAGTATTTTGTCTTCATTAGATAAAGACCCGAGCGCAGCAGTGAAGCTCTAAGACCAGCAGATGGCAGAACAGGTTAGCATTTGCAGACACACAACATCATGGACCACATGTCAGCTTATGCAACGAGGTTTACCAGCTTCAGTAGCGAGCAGTACTGCTTTATTCCTCTCAGTGTGGAAAAGCACCGATTTCAGCATGAAATATGAGACTTACACAGGCATTGAGGAGTCATCCTGCAGAGATTAGCTGTAGTTTTTACAATAAACCCTGTTTCTCTGCTGTCATGTTGAGGCAGGAGCTGAGCTGAGTTGAGCAGAAACTGGGTCACTGTGTGTGTGATCCAACAAAACATTCACTTACATTCACATTTATACACTTAGAGGGAGTCCAGGCCACTAATTACTACTCTTTATTGGGTTATAGATGTCATATGAGAGGTTTTAATCAAAATATACATCATGCACAGAGCTACATACACAGCCTATATATATATAGACTTTAACTGTATGTCTGAACTTACTATAGAATATTCTTAAAACTGCTTGTAATTACGCTTGGCATTTTGTACCATTTAAAGTAATGTTGAGCCTAAAGTATCCTTCAGATTTAACAAGTAGTTTGATTTTGATTTTCTATCACAAATTGTTTTTGCAATACTTAGTTTGTCCACAGGGTGTCAACATTAAACTGTGCTGCTGTTTCTGTCAGAAAACTCCCCCCAAAACGAAACCAACAACAAAAGTAGCACTGATAGTAAACTAATATGTCTTAAGTAAAGGATAAAGTACATCCAGGTGGATGCAATCGCAGAATAAAACCCAACAGGAGCACTGCTGTATAAAACTAAAGGGTTTATTCTGAGAAAACAACCTCCTGGATGTACTTTATCCCACTTATTACACATCCAATTGGCACAACACATAACAATTAGACGCAAAACGTTGTTCTGAGCAGTAATAGTTTATTCATTCTATAATTAAAGGCTGACAGAAATGAAAACGGCTGAATGGAGTATACACTAACCTACGTATTATTCAGCCACAAGGCGGCGAGACAGACAAGCATATGAATGTGTATATGAACGTATTCACTGACGAACTACATGACTTGAAGACTGTGTTATTGGTGGTTGTTATCTGGGAATAACATACCTTGGAATGTCACCACTGACCACTGAGAATTGAGTATTCAGACAGACGTGTAATAAACAAACAATTTAACGCTCCTAACTAGGTCCACACGGAATCTGCGCGCACAGAATTACGCAGATTTTAGCCCATCATTAATTCTGTTTATTTACTTGTGTAAATGTGTGTAAATCTATATTTATTCAGTTTTTAAATTAATTAATGTAATATTATTGACTAATGTGAAAATGTTCATCTGATTTATGTACAATGCAGCTTGTACAGTAATATTTCTGCCTTTTAGTAGAGATATTATATGAGAGACTTGCTTTGTTTACCAAATAAAGTGGATCTAATTGGATTTGCATTTTAAACATTAAATAAATGTTAAAAAGGTATTATTCTTTATTTCACATATTGAGGTTTTAGTTATGATACTCCCAAAATTTTTCTGCAAATTTCTACCAAAATTGTGTGCAGAAACAGCAAAAAAACGTCCACAGATTCCGTCTGGCCCTGCTCATAACTTCTGGAGATAAAAAATGCAGACACTGGACGAGAGTGAATCTCTCTAGTTTACGCGTTCATACACACTGACTAATGAGGTGTACACTTTTAAAGTGTCAAAATAAAGTATCCGCTTGTTAAATGTGACATCATTTAAAGCAGCTTCCGGGTCCAAGCGCTGTATCGAACTGTACTCATGAAATGTTAATAATAAACGTTTACAAATTGATGTAATACTTTCAAAAATCACGATCGCATTATATACATCCATGCCTGATATCTACTGAGCAGAAAGTGATAAATTTTATATAAATTGTTAAAATGTTGGTATTTGTGATGCAGCAAGTCCAGAGATTGTTGTGTTCACTATAAGTTTATCTAAAATTCACTTTATTGTGTGATATGAATAAAAAGGTCATAAACTAATATTTTCTCAATTCAGATGAGTAGCGGCTTGGACCCGGAAACAGTATTACACACGTCACCAACACTTCACTTAACAAGCGGATACTTTTACGTTTGTAATGTAAATGTAGCATTTAAAGTGTTCATTTTCTGTTCAATAGGGGGGGTTGTATAACTCACATGATGATGCCGGAGGCGAATGTTGAACAGTAGCTATGTTTCCATCCAAAGATGCAGGGGGGCCAACACATTTTGCGCTACTCCACTGGCCCCACCTGAAATCTTGCCTTGGGCGCTAATTTGGTTAGGTCCGGGCCTGTCCTTGGTGATGACGGACTGACGGCTCAAACCTTTTACAATCAGCAAAACAACTTTTACAGTGGCTGATTTATACTTCTGTTATGGCGCAGCCTACGTGTTGACGCATAGCCCTGCGGCGTGGCCGTCGGCGTCACTGACGTGCACCTCTCAATGACGCGAGCCTGATGGAGTGATTATTTACAAGCGTGGAGTCCTGTGAAGGAGCTCCTGATGGAAAGTTTTGTTCTGTGTTTACCTCATAGTTACAGTTGTTGCACGTCCGCCGGTTCCTGCCTCAAAATGAGCGAGTTTGAGCCACTTGTGCATTCAGGAAGTGTTCAGGAAAAACAAAACACCAGTGGAGAAACTCGACACAGAGGAACATCAACACCTCACTGCCAACTAGTGTTTTGAAAGTGTTAATGCAGACCAACAGAGACACGCGCAGAAGTATAAATGCATTGCTACGCGCGTTGCATGCGCCGTGGGTTACGCCGGTCACTTGACGCAGAAGTATAAACCAGGCTTTAAGCACTAAATGAAGATAAATGCCAAGTCCCAGAAACACACATTTCTATCTAATCAGCAGCATCAGAGAGAAATCTACGTCACGCCACGCAGACTGATAAAGCACACGCGTAGAGTTAATTCACTAAATGTGTTTAAATGGTAGTTTATGCGCATTTGTTTCTTATTAAATAAAATAGTTTATCCTAATCAATACGTTTGTATGCGAATTTTCAAAATGTTTGCGCATCTTGCTGTATTTATTGACCATTTGTTTGTGATATTCCAAAATGCACCCAATAATAGGTTAATGGAAACATAGCTAATGACCCGCCATTCAAATTCACAAGCAGGAATCAAGAGTGTATATCACAGCAGAACACATCAGTTAAAAACACACAAGTCTACAGATACAACGAGGATTGAGGTCTTCATCAGATTGGCTTTGATTATCGGTTGCGTTTCATAAATAACAAAATCTGTGTTAACAGTGTAGATGCACAAAAAGCAGACGACAAAGAAAGAGAATTAAGAGTGAAGTCGGTCAGTGTGTGCGCGCACGTGTGTGTGTGTGTGGAAGAATCAGGGAAAGAGAGGCAGGAAAACACAGCGAACGCACGATCATCAATCCCATCAGCCCAAGCAGAGAGTTAAAGATGCGCTGGACTTTATCCACAGCAGAGGAAAGAGCACAGGAGTCCGTTTAGATCAGGAGGATGAGATTCAATTTGCGGAGAGCAGAGAGAGAAGTGATGCTTACGCCTAATGCAGAGAGAGAGAGAGAGACAGAGAAAAAGAGAAATAGAGACAGGACACAAAAGCAGAGATGAGGAAATCAATCAAACGCTTCACTAAACATGTAAAGTGTGTCTGTCCTTCTGTCAGTATCAGCACTGCACAAACACAGGATATCTGCAGCGGTGAGTTAACCATGGGTCACCCAAAGCTGTCATCATACAGTTATACTGCTCTATTTTACAAACTCATTTTAGATATATGCCCAGGGCTTCATTTCTGATAATCAAGAAATATGTATCCTGGACTGTATCTTCTTTTGTTTTGTTTTTTTGTTTTAAAAAATCCACCAGAGGGCGCTGTGTACATTTAATATATGCCCAGGGCTTCATTTTTGAGAATTGAAAAAATATGTATCCTGAACTATATCTTCTTGTGTTTTTTATTTTCAAACATCCACCAGAGGGTGCTGTGTACATTTAAATGTATGTCCAGGGCTTCATTTTTGAGAATCAAGAAATATGTATCCTGGACTGTATCTTCTTTTTTTTTTCTTTTCTTTTTTTTTTAAAAATCCACCAGAGGGCGCTGTGTACATTTTTAACAATCTTGTTTTCTCATACATACATCCACCAGAGGGCGCTATGTACATTTATACATATGCCCAGGGCTTCATTTTTGAGAATTGAAAAAATATGTATCCTGGACTATATCTTCTTGTGTTTTTTGTTTTCAAACATCCACCAGAGGGTGCTGTGTACATTTAAATATATGTCCAGGGCTTCATTTTTGAGAATCAAGAAATATGTATCCTGGACGATACCATCTTGTGTGTTTTTTTTTCATCCACCAGAGGGCGCTGTGTACATTTTTGACAATCTCAAATACATTACTGGGGCGCGTTTACCTATACAAAAATCCACCAGAGGGCGCTGTGTACATTTTTGTATATATATGCCCAGGGCTTCATTTTTAGGAATCGAGAAATATGTATCCAGGACTGTATCTTCTCTTGTTTTGTTTTTTGTTCTAGGTTCTGCCTAACCAAAGACAAGGAAAGAAGACGGAGCTGTACACGGCCTGGGTCATCATCAACCAGCAGAACAACTGCATTCAGATAGTGAACTGTAGCTGAACGGCAGGGTATGTGAACACATTTCTACATTTCACTCTGAGCATTCAGTGTTCCGTTTAATTCACTATGTTTAACTGTGTTTGCTGAAATCATTGCTGCAATCAGAAACCAGTGATGTGTCTGATTCAGCAGAGCGTCAACTTCCCTGATTCAGCATTATTAATCAGCTCCTCACTCCATTCAGCTGCCTTTCAGCCTAAGACGTCTGCAGTTGGCATTAAAAGCAGTGTGGTGTACACTAAATTTTACGTGTTTCGATTTCGGCATCCTACCCCACAACACCTCATGCACTACATTGCCTTTTTCTGCTACTGGTATGCATAGTTGAACCAGTGTAATGACATGTGTAGGTTGGTAATTCCCCTATATCCTTTATTAAACCTCCTCCGTTGACCCAGAGGTTGATATCAATTCCTGGCTGCAGTTTCTGTGACATCATAGATTCAAAATGACATCATAGATTTATCCCTGTATGTCTCTTTTGTCCAGCTGAATTATAATTTAGCCTAAATTTGATCCAGAACACAACACAAATCATCCGGACTTATTTCTAGTCTGCATCTTCTTAAATCATTCCTCCGTTTCTCTTGGGGATTTTTGGCAGTGCCGCAGGTGCACCGTACACAGATTTCTGCATTGAATCACTCACCCCGTTCCACTCCACGCTGCCCTCCTCTGCAGTGTCTCCACCGCTGCAGTCGTACTTCACACTGGAGATGGAGGAGGTGCTCCTGCGGCGGTCTGAGTCTCTCAGAGGATCCACTGCTGCTCCCTGACACACAGACACTAATACACGTTACAAAAACATCATTTCCCAGCATGCATCAGTGAAATGAGTGCTGATGCAGTACCTGTCTGCGGGACCTCATAGCACACTCCTCCAGGGTCTCTGCCGCCTCCAGTTTACCCTGTTTACGATACAGAGCTCCCAGATTCCTCAAGGTGGTGTTCACTGTTGGACTGTCAATCACAACTCACTGTCACTTATCACTCACCTTATAGTAGAGGTATTAGTAGAGTTATGGAGTCAGTATAGAGTTATAGAGTTGAGTTATTTTGAGCCTAGAGCGCCCTCTGCTTTTAAACACTAGCCTAGAGCAACATCTGCTGTTAAACACTAGCCTAGAGCGACATCTGCTGTTAAACACTAGCCTAGAGCAACATCTGCTGTTAAACACTAGCCTAGAGCAACATCTGCTGTTAAACACTAGCCTAGAGCAACATCTGCTGTTAAACACTAGCCTAGAGCAACATCTGCTGTTAAACACTAGCCTAGAGCGCCGGCTGCTGTTAAACACTAGCCTAGAGCAACATCTGCTGTTAAACACTAGCCTAGAGCAACATCTGCTGTTAAACACTAGCCTAGAGCAACATCTGCTGTTAAACACTAGCCAAGAGCAACATCTGCTGTTAAACACTAGCCTAGAGCAACATCTGCTGTTAAACACTAGCCTAGAGCACCATCTGCTGTTAAACACTAGCCTAGAGCGCCGGCTGCTGTTAAACACTAGCCTAGAGCAACATCTGCTGTTAAACACTAGCCTAGAGCAACATCTGCTGTTAAACACTAGCCTAGAGCAGCATCTGCTGTTAAACACTAGCCTAGAGCGCCGTCTGCTGTTAAACACTAGCCTAGAGCAACATCTGCTGTTAAACACTAGCCTAGAGCGCCACCTGCTGTTAAACACTAGCCAAGAGCAACATCTGCTGTTAAACACTAGCCTAGAGCGCCGTCTGCTGTTAAACACTAGCCTAGAGCACCATCTGCTGTTAAACACTAGCCTAGAGCAACATCTGCTGTTAAACACTAGCCTAGAGCAACATCTGCTGTTAAACACTAGCCTAGAGCAACATCTGCTGTTAAACACTAGCCTAGAGCGCCGTCTGCTGTTAAACACTAGCCTAGAGCAACATCTGCTGTTAAACACTAGCCTAGAGCAACATCTGCTGTTAAACACTAGCCTAGAGCGACATCTGCTGTTAAACACTAGCCTAGAGCGACATCTGCTGTTAAACACTAGCCTAGAGCGCCGTCTGCTGTTAAACACTAGCCTAGAGCGCCGTCTGCTGTTAAACACTAGCCTAGAGCAACATCTGCTGTTAAACACTAGCCTAGAGCGACATCTGCTGTTAAACACTAGCCTAGAGCGCCGTCTGCTGTTAAACACTAGCCTAGAGCGCCGTCTGCTGTTAAACACTAGCCTAGAGCACCGCCTGCTGTTAAACACTAGCCTAGAGCGCCGTCTGCTGTTAAACACTAGCCTAAAAGCGACATCTGCTGTTAAACACTAGCCTAGAGCGCCATCTGCTGTTAAACACTAGCCTAGAGCAACATCTGCTGTTAAACACTAGCCTAGAGCAACATCTGCTGTTAAACACTAGCCTAGAGCGCCGTCTGCTGTTAAACACTAGCCTAGAGCACCATCTGCTGTTAAACACTAGCCTAGAGCAACATCTGCTGTTAAACACTAGCCTAGAGCAACATCTGCTGTTAAACACTAGCCTAGAGCAACATCTGCTGTTAAACACTAGCCTAGAGCGCCGTCTGCTGTTAAACACTAGCCTAGAGCAACATCTGCTGTTAAACACTAGCCTAGAGCAACATCTGCTGTTAAACACTAGCCTAGAGCGACATCTGCTGTTAAACACTAGCCTAGAGCGACATCTGCTGTTAAACACTAGCCTAGAGCGCCGTCTGCTGTTAAACACTAGCCTAGAGCGCCGTCTGCTGTTAAACACTAGCCTAGAGCAACATCTGCTGTTAAACACTAGCCTAGAGCGACATCTGCTGTTAAACACTAGCCTAGAGCGCCGTCTGCTGTTAAACACTAGCCTAGAGCGCCGTCTGCTGTTAAACACTAGCCTAGAGCACCGCCTGCTGTTAAACACTAGCCTAGAGCGCCGTCTGCTGTTAAACACTAGCCTAAAAGCGACATCTGCTGTTAAACACTAGCCTAGAGCGCCGTCTGCTGTTAAACACTAGCCTAGAGCAACATCTGCTGTTAAACACTAGCCTAGAGCAACATCTGCTGTTAAACACTAGCCTAGAGCGACATCTGCTGTTAAACACTAGCCTAGAGCGCCGTCTGCTGTTAAACACTAGCCTAGAGCGCCGTCTGTTGTTAAACACTAGCCTGAATCACAGAGAACTGTTTTAGCTATGGGGGATTGTGGGTAATCATGGCTGTTTTTCCTCACCTGTTCACTTTACAGGCTTTGTACCAGCCTCCATATTCTCCATAATGATTCCCATCGGCCAGCTTGCCCTGAGAGAAAGAAGGAAAACACCGAGAAAGAGACGAGAATAATAAACACATACAGGTGAAAACACAGTTATTCAGTTATGTAAAATATTATTCTTTTTTATTTTCCAAATGACTTTAAATAGAGCAAGGAATTTTTCACAGTATTTTCCATTATATTTTTTTCTTCTGGAGAAAGTCTTATTTCTTTTAGTTTGGTGAAAAATAATTAGTGTGTGTGTGTGTGTACACTCACCGGCCACTTTATTAGGTACACCTGTCCAACTGCTCGCTAACGTAAATGTCTAATCAGCCAATCACATGGCAGCAGCTCAATGCATTTCGGCATGTAGACATGGTCAAGAGGATCTGCTGCAGTTCAAAGCGAGCATCAGAATGGGGAAGAAAGGGGATTTAAGAGACTTTGAATGTGGCATGGTTGTTGCAGCCAGACGGGCTGCTCTGAGTATTTCAGAAACTGCTGATCTACTGGGATTTTCACACACAACTATCTCTAGGGTTTACAGAGAATGCTCTGACAAAGAGGAAATCTCCAGTGACGGCAGTTCTGTGGGCGCAAATGCCTTGTTGATGAGGCCAGAGGTCAGAGGAGAATGGCCAGACTGGTTCCAGCTGATAGAAAGGCAACAGTAGTTCGAGCCTCGGCTGGGTCAGTTTGTGTTTCTGTGTGGAGTTTGCATGTTCTCCCCGTGTTCGCGTGGGTTTCCTCCGGGTTCTCCGGTTTCCCCCACAGTCCAAACACATGCGCTATAGGGGAATTGATTTGGCTGCAGTGTATTTGTGTGTATGTCCTGGTCCTCCAGGTTAGGGGTTGAGCATTGGGATGTGGACCCGTCTTGTAATCATTAGATGTTACAAAACACCAACATTCATTTATTTTATTTTCAACTTAGTCCCTTTATTAATCAGGGGTCGCCAAAGCGGAACGAATCGCCAACTTATCCAGCACATGTTTTATGCAGCGGATGCCCTTCCAGCTGCAACCCATCTCTGGGAAACATCTATACACACTCATTTACTACGGACAATTTAGCCTACCCAATTCACCTGTCCTGCCTTCGTGTGTTTTTCCTCCGGGTGCTCCGGTTTCCCCCACAGTCCAAAGACTTGCGGTACAGATGAATTGGGTTAGCTAAAATTGTCCGTAGTGTATGAGTGTGTGTGTGAATGTGTGTGTGGATGTTTCCCAGAGATGGGTTGCGGCTGGAAAGGCATCTGCTGCGTAAAAACTTGCTGGATAAGTTGGCGGTTCATTCCGCTGTGGTGACCCCAGATTAATAAAGGGACTAAGCCGACAAGAAAATTAAAGAATTAATTCACCTGTACTGCATGTGTTTGGACTGTGGGGGAAACCGGAGCACCCGGAGGAAACCCACGCGAACACGGGGAGAACATGCAAACTCGACACTGAAATGTCAACTGACACAGCCGAAACTTGAACCAGCGACCTTCTTGCTGTGAGACGACAGCATCACCTACTGCACCACCGCGTCACCCAAAACACCAACATGCTGTGGCAACATCAACTTCGATATAAGCGGCTCTAGAAGTAAGGAACTATTTAATTTAGTGATCTTGACTGTTTTACATTTTGGGTTTGTTTGTTTGTTTGTTTGTTTTTGCAGGCCTGGAAAATGCTGGGATGCCGTATGAAGCCTGTCAAGGTTTCAAAGCAGGGGTGTCCAAATTCAGTCCTGGAGGGCTGCTGTCCTGCTGAGTTTAGCTCCAACTTGCTTCACACCTGCCAAGATGTTTCTAGTACAGGGCTGCCTAAACTCGGTCACGAGACCTGGGCTGCGTCCGAAACCGCCTACTACACAGTAGGTGCTGCATTTGAATTTAAACGCACTACTCGAGCGTTCTATACAGTATGAATGTGAGTAGTATAAATGGAATTCGGACGTACTACATCCACCATTTGGTCATGGTCACGTGACCTACCTGCGTCAGTTGCGTCGCTTCACTCCCATTCATGAATTCTCTCGCGGGGCATCATGGGACAGCGCAGCGTGGACAGAATCTCGTCGGAAGTAGTAAGTCATCCGGGTACTTCTCCCATACTGATTTTCCAATTCTATGAATTCGGACATACCTCGGCTTGCATACTGATTTTAGCGTACTGTATAGTATACAGTGTATAGTATGGAAGTATGCAGTTTTGGACACAGCCCTGGTGTCCAGCAAAGTTTACTTCAAACCCCAATCAGACACACCTGGACTAGCTAATCAAGCTCTTTGTAGAAACTTCTGTGCAGGTGTGTTGACACACACACACACACACACACACACACACACACACACACACACACACACACACACACACACACACACACACACACACTTGTACAGCTATCTTTATGGGTTCTCTCTACATCTGTAATGATCCTAATACTGTACAGATTCTGTTCTTTATCCTCAAACCCAATCCTCACAGGAAACAATTTTACTTTGTCAACATATGTAATTCTGTTTGATTTATGAGCCATTTGCCTCATGGGGACCAGAAAAATGCCCTCACAAGCTGAAATCTTCTAGATTTCAATATGATAAATATCACACACACACACACAAACATACCTTGCTCTCTTCTCTTTCCTCGGCGTGCATCCAGATAGGTTTATTTTCAGCTGTAGACACAGAGAAACAGTTCTGCTACTGTAACCAACCAAAACTGTCAAACACTGCAGTTCCTACTGTTAACTTTAATCTTAGATTCGGCTAAACATGCCAGCGCACTTGGTATACTAGTGTGGACTTTAGTTCCTCCTTTAAGGGTCAGTTGACTCCAAAAATGAAAACTGTCATCATTTCAGCACAGGCTCATTGTGAATATGTACCTCCATATACATTTCTGGAGAGTGCAAATTATGTAGCCAGAGGTACGTCTGGCTGCATTTCGTCTGTAAGATAAAAGCTGCTGGGCTGTATGACGCTGCTGACGCTTCTGTTTCTTTTCACATTCCCAGCTGACTGCTTACCTTCGTGTGGACGGCTTTCCCGCTGTTACCAGTTTGCCCAGTAGCTCACCACGTACGTCGGTGGACTTGAGACGGAGAGAGGAGTTTACTGTGACGATAAGGTTTGAGTCTACGAAGAATGGTTCCAGAAAGCAGGTAAGACCAAATCTGCTTTTGAAAACACTGTCGGTTGGGTTTAGGGAAGTGTGTGGGCGGGTCAATCGGCGCTACTGAAAACACTACAGGGTGGGTTTAGGGGAGGAGAGTGGGGAACTCCGTCAGTCAGTCAGCAGCCTCTGGTGGATTTATGTGAGCACAGCAGGCGCGAATGGCTGAAAAAGCATACACGGCGCCCTCTGGTGGATTCACGAATAACAAAAACTTGCACAGAAATCGTAGCTCCTATGACGTATTTGGCGCTCTCCAGAAATGTATATAGGGGTATGTATCCATAATAAGCCTGGATTGCATCATTTGCTTGTCCATATTTAGAGCAAGATTTAGAGTTCCACATGAGGTGTTTATTACTTAGCAACTAACAGGCGTACTAACGGAGGGGATGCATCCCCCGCACTTTTAGAGACAGATCATTTAGAAACAGGTGATTGTAAACCTCTGGATTTCATACAGCGGCTAAATGTTTAATTCTAAACAGCTTTGAGGCATACGGATGTCAGGCGCTTGTTATTGTAGCTTATAGAAGGCAAAGTGCGCAGTACAGCGCATGACTCGCTTCATCAACACGCATGATCGTGTTCATCTAATTAGCTTAATCTAAGCATTCTACAGTGTGTCCATATTTTACAAGCAAGGATTCTGACACAGCAACATGCAGCAGACGCTTTACCAAAGTTGCGTGTAAGGGAGAAACGTCAGACTTATAACATGTCAGGGCTCATGGAATCACCTTACAGGTGAGGAATGGACCATCTCTGACAGCTTGTGACATCATCTGACACATTATCTGAGTATGTTTACATGGAAACCAATACTCTGATTTTAATATGATTAAGACACTACTCTGATCAAGAGTCTACCACGTTAACAGTGAATTAGAACAGTGAACAGATTTTAAATATCTTAAAGGACACAAACTGCGGAGGAAACTTTATAGGCTGGTGACGCAATGACGTTGATGGATCTGTGTGCTGTAACGTGTAGCTGGGAATCATGAATGCAACATTCAAAAAGCAGCTCATGTAAACACCTGAATCATATCACTGTCTTATTCACATTAAGGCAAATCAATAGATCCCTGATGTCCATGTAAAAGTAGTCACAAGCCCTAAACCCAGAAAAAAAGGTGCTCCTGATTTTGATGACAGCCTCTCCACAGGTTAGTAGTAAGCTAATGTAATGTTTATAGCATAATGCAAATCTTGCAAAACAAACAAATGATCAAAAGAAATATATTAATGCAATTCAAATAAATAAAATATGAATTGATGTTTACTTTAAACTTATTATAAATATATTTTTACATTATTAAATTATAATGATAGTGATATATATATATATATATATATATATATATATATATATATATATATATATATATATATATATATATATATATTATTATTTTTTTTTTTTTTTGGTCTATTAATTTTGTGTCTAAAAGGTATCGGTTCAGGCACTGTTTTGGCACCAGTACCATTTTAAAAGTATCGATTTAGCACCGGTATCGAAAAAAAACCAAACGATCCCCATCCCTAATCAATATCCAGCCTGATCTCTTGAATAAACACAACTGCGTTATGTATTGTCAGATAAGTGGAAAATTATTATGATTTCAGACGTGTATGATTTTTTTAAAAGGGGGCCAAACTCCACCCCTTAATCCTCATTGGAGGTTGAGCAGATCATAGTAAAATGTACCAATGAATATAAATTAGCCGCTAAATCAAAAAGTTACGAACTGCTGTGAGATTGTGTTTTAATACCCGATCATTAGTATGAATTCACAAAACTAACTGCTTGTAGATGGCCCAATCCTAATTCTATTTTTTACCCCTTCCCCTTCCCCTTGGCCCTTGAAACAGAGTGTAAAGGGGAAGGGCTTCAAAATGTACCCTTAAGAATAAGGACAGCACTACAGCACCTGCACACGCCATCAGATGTCATGGCGGTCTCTTGCTTCATATGAGATCAGACGGTGGCGACTGCTGTAGTTATTCAAGTTATTGTTTGGTATTTCTCTTCAGGAAATCACTGAAGGCATGATATATGATATATATCTACAATTTTTGTGTGAACTAACCCTTTAATAATAATAGTGATGTTAACTGCACAATGAATCAGAAAATGTGGAAAAATCAAGAAAACAAGCAGGTTGATTTATTGAAATCAAGTGCAAAAATCAACACAAAATGATTCAAAACAAAATCAAACACCAGGCAAATCCGCCTGCTCATGGAAGACGGTGGATTTTCTGATAGTGAACAACAGGAAATCATACAAAACACAAAATAAAAATGGATGAAGTCAAAATTGTGAAAACACAAATGATGGAACACAACACTTAGAAATGAAAGTGAGGAAAATGTCAAGATGTTTCTGCTTTCGCGTATACACACTCAGCCTTTTGTATCCGTACTTTAAAACACAATCGATCTTCACTGCAGAATAAATAAACACATGGCAAGACATAAAGCCTTGTAACATTTAGAAAGGGATGAATGCTGTATTTGTGCGTTTGCGCTCCTGGATTCATGAGAAATCGGTGACTCTCAGAAATGTCACAGTCTGTTTTGGGTGTCGTTAATGAGTTTAACTGCGGTTTAAAAGAAGAAGCATGCAGTAAAGAGCAAAGCTGTAATCAAGCAGAGATCGTACCATCTACACAGCCGAACTCTTTCTCATGAGCGCGCGTCAGGATCTCTTTGTAGAGGATCTCGGCCTCTTTGTACTTGCCCTGTTTCAGATAACACGAAGCCTGCGGAGCGAATAAACAACAGCTTTTATTACTACGATACTGCATACAGCGGGGGAAATGTAAGAATACAGATGAAATGTGTTAAAAAGAATGTTGAAAAGAAATCATGTAGAAAATGTGCTGTGTAAATATGCATATACAGTTAAAACACACTCTAAAAAAAAAGGACCATAACCATTATTTTAAAAATGTCTGATGGTAAATCACTAAACGTTTACTATTTTAGGTCTGTTAGGATTTCCTAAATGATTTACATTTGCTCAATGCCAGAATAATGAGAGATTTGTTTATTAATTTCTAGACAGTCAGTAGTTTACACACATTTCCTTGGTATTTTAGCTTTGCTTTTAAACTGTTTAACTTTGGTCAAATGTTTTGGGTCTCCTTCCACAAGCTTCTCACAATAGTTTGCAGGAGTTTTGGCCCATTCCTCCTGCAGAATTGCTGTAACTGAGTCAGATTTGTTGGCTGTCTTGCTCACACAAGCTTTCTCAACTCTGCCCACACATTCTCTATAGGATTGAGATCAGGGCTTTGTGATGGCCACTCCAAAACATTCCCTCTGTTGTCCTTAAAGCACATGTGAACTGATTTGGCAGTGTGCTTAGGGTCATGGTCTGTCTGGAAGAGCCATTTGAGGCCGAGTTGTAATGTCCTGGCTGATGTGTTGAGATGTTGCTTCAGTATTTCTCCATAATGTTCTGTCTTCATGATGCCATCTATGCTGTGAAGTGGACCAGTCCCTCCTGCAGCCCCACAACATGATGCTGCTGCCCCCATACTGCACAGTTGGGATGGTGTTCTAGGCTTGTTCCTCTTTGTCCTCCACATGTAACACTGTTCATTTTGGCCAAACAGTTCAGTCTAGCTCCATCAGAGCACAGGACATGTCTCCACTCATTACTCTTTTCCCAGTGTCATTCAGCAAACTGTAATCTGGCTTTGTTGTTGATTCTGGCTTGTTGATTTTCTCATGTTGTCACACAGGGAAGCAGTGTGTTTGAGCTTCAACACTATTCTACAGTTGTGCCTCACATTAACTCAAATGTTGTCAATCAGCCAATCAGAAACTTCCAAAACCCTGACATCATCATCTGAGCTTTATCAGAGGCAGAATAATCTTATTGTGTGTAAACTTGACTTTCAAGAAGAGAGAAAAATCTCTCTCTCATTATTCTACTATTCAGCAGAACAGAAACACATTTGATCATCCTAACTTACCTAAAAGAGGAAAAGTTTAGTCTCATTAACATCTCACTCTTTGTAAATGCTTATGTGCCTTTTTGTGTACACTTCTGCTTTCAACTGTATATACAGCAGAGGAAATAAGTATTGAAAAAGTCACCATTTTTCTCAGAAAACATATTTCTGAAGGTGCTGCTGACTTACTATTTTCACCCAGATGTTGATAACAGCCAAAGAGATTCATATACAAGCAAAGAAAACAAAGCTAATTAGTTTACAGATGAAGTTCTGAAATTAAATGAAATGACACAGGGATAAAGTATTGAACACATGAAGAAAGGGAGGTGTAGAAAGACATGGAAAGCCCAGACAGCAGCTGAAATCTCTCAGTAGTTCTTCAGCAAGCCTCCGCCCTTCCTCAGTGTAAATGAAGATCAGCTGCTTCAGTCCAACATCTACATCAGCAGGAGGATGAAGATGAACCCATTTCAGCAAGACAATGATCCAAAACACAGCCGAGGAGACTCTCAGATGCTTTCAGAGAAAGAAAATCAAGCTGTAGAATGGCCCAGCCAATCACCTGACCCCAATCCTAACGCATGTGACTTCACTCTCCATATGAGAGGCGGCTTTAAGCCTCTAAATCTGGTTCAATTCCATGTCAGCAGCTCCTTTAGAAAGATTATTCCCAGGAAAATACATGACACGCTCAATACTTTTTTCCCCCCACTGTATATATGTTCATTGTTGTGTAAATTGCTTCCTTGTCCTCATTTGTAAGTCGCTTTGGATAAAAGCGTCTGCTAAATGACTAAATGTAAATGTATTGATCAAGGATATTCACCAGGTTGTTTTTGGTCTTGGCCACATTGGGGTCATCGGGGCCGAGTCGTTTCTCGTAGATGTCCAGAGCTCTGCAGTAGTAGTACTCCACCTCCTCATACTTGCCCTGGTTCTGGCAGAGCAGCGCCAGGTTGTTCAGCTGCTTGGCCACGTCTGGATGCTCTCGACCCAGCACCTGGATCAAAACAACACTGATGAAGACAGCTAACAAACTGGCCAAACGTGTGTGTGTGTGTGTGTGTGTGTGAGTGTGCACTTTCAGTTCAAATTTAAAGGGATAGTTCTCCCCAAAATGACATATCACTCACTGTTTACTGGTGTCAAGAACTTAATGAGTTCTGTTGAACACAGAAGATGTTTTAAAGAAAGCTGAAAACTCATTGATTTCCATAATAGAGAAAACAAATACTATGCAAGTCAATGGTTACCGGTTTACGGCATCTTCTTTTGTGTTCAACAGTGGAAAGAAACTCGTAAAGGTTTTGAACAAGTGACGGGTGAGTAAACAGTTCATTTACCCGATGGGAAAGTGTACCTTCAAGCACTTCTCAAACACTTTCCAGTTGCATTTTTAAACTTTTCCAGCACTCTGTGTGGGAAATGACATATTTACATTGACACTGACCTTCTCTCTGATCTCCAGGGCTCTTTTGCACAGCGGTTCTGCTTCCTTGTACTTTCCTCTCTTTCCGTACAGGACCGCCAGGTTGTTGAGCGTGGCTGCAACCTGCAAACACGAGCACAGATCACAGCCTCTGTCATAATCACAGCTAAAGCTTGACTCATTGTGAGAAAGATCATGTTGCCTTAGTTTAATTTATCCCCTAGCTCAGTGGTAGCGCACCGGTAGTGGTCCGTGGATCGATTGTTACCGGGCCACAGAAGAAATCCTTAATTATTTTTGTTTGTTTATTATCTTTTATTTTGAAAAGTCTTTTATTTTGAAAAATGACCGTATTCTCTTGCTTACATCTCGGTTACTTGAGCACCAACATTTAACTCACATGCAGCAAAATGTGTGAGAAACAGACGTCTTTGGAAAGTTTCCTTGCTCAGGGGGCTCAGTGAACGACCCACGAACTGCCAAGGTATGGATCCGCAACCCATTGTCAACAAATCAGGTGAATCCAGCATGTCTGCACAAGAAGATCAACTGACTGAGATTGCGTCAGGGGCCGTTCGCTTATCGCGTATTTCTAGAGTTTGCAAAAGTTTGTTGTTTTTAAATGAGGCGCAAGTCACGTGACAAACACTGCAATGCCTTGTTATTTTCTCCATCCACAAAATTTGTATCAGAGACTGACAACGTTTTGTCAGCTTGTCATCCTCTGAGAAAACGGTTTATGGTCGCCTAGCAACCTACGACACACCCTGCCCGCCTCTAAATATAGTAATAATCACACCGTTGGTTTGACAACATGTTTTGTCATCATTACTGCAAACTCATATGAGTGATTATATCATTAAATGTGGAGGGGCCGTACAATATCTTTTTTCCAGGGGAAAAGGGGGTCCAAGGGCAAAAAAAAAGGTTGGGACCCTGCTGAAAAATCCAGCTAAAACCAGTCAGGGCTGGTTGGCTGGTTTTAGCTGGTCGACGAGGCTGGTTTTAGAGGGGTTTTGGCCACTTCCAGGCTGGTTTCCAGCCATTTCCAGCCTGGTCTCAGCTGGTCAGGCTGAAAAGTGACCAGTTAAAACCAGCTTGACCATCCTGGTTTAAGCTGGTTTTAGCTGGGCTCCTAACTGGCTAGGCTGGTCAAGCTGGTTTTAGCTGCTCATCTACCAGCCTGTCCTGGCTGGAAATGGCTGGAAACCAGCCTGGAAATGGCCAAAACCCCTCTAAAACCAGGCTGGACGACCAGCTAAAATCCTAGGCTGGTTTAAGCTGGATTTTTCAGCAGGGAAACCACTGATCTAGAGGCCTTTGCCTTTCATATAAGACACTTCTGATACCAAATCATCAACTAGAAGTCCAGTTATTATTCGTTGTTCCTAAAACTTGGATAGGCGACAAGACTTCTGTCAGGCAGTGTTTAAGTGTTAACTTTCACTTTCCCAAAAAGAAATCTCACATCTTTTATGAATTATGATATTAAATCAGCATTTAAATCAGCTCATAATTTTTAAAGGACATCGTGCACACACACACACAAACTAATAAAATATAATAATTATTAAAAAAAAACAACTGTTAAATATTTAGGATCAATTGCCAGGGGAAATGCTATTTATTATAATTGTTTTAATGGCAGAAATAAGCATACGCGCTTAACAGATACCCACAAGCACAACAGCACCAGATCCATTCCTCTGCATCAGTGTAAAGTCGTGTGTTGTGTGCTACTTACAGCAGGGTTGTCATTGCCCAGGGTCTTTTCTCTGATTGAAAGGGCATCATTAAGCAGGTGAGCAGCTTCCTTGTATTTATTCTGGTCCCTGAATGAACGCAAACACAGCTTTATTATTTCAAAGGCTTATTGTGAAGGCTGTTCATTCCACTGTTATCCTACATTAAATAAGATCAGACGCCATATTAGGAGAATTTCTGACAGAGGAGGAAAAACAACTAGGAATTTCAAAAGATGTGTATTTTAACATAATTATTGAAATGTAAAGAATGATTAAATACTTCCACATGTGTAAACGGGCCCAGACAAAATAATAAAAACACTTAATTTTCTTTTTATTTACCACATTTAATTTACAATATGGATTCTCGAGGTACTAATATATAACTTTAAGATAACAAGATGGTATCATGAGGTACTAATAGATAAATTTAGGGTACCAATACGGACCCTTTAGGTACTAATATACAACTTTAACACACCAATATGGATTCTTGAGGTACTAATATTCTAATTTAAGGTACCAAAATGGTTTCATGAGGTACTGATATATAACTTTAGGGTACCGATATGCATCCTTAAGGTACTTATATATTGCTTTAAGGTACCAATGCGGATTCTTGAGGTACTAATATAAAACTTTAAGGTACCAATATGGTATCTTGAGGTAGTAATATATAACTTTAGGGTACTAATATAGATCCTTTATGCAGTTATATATAACTTTAAGGGACCAATACGGATCCTTGAGGTACTAATATACAAATTAAGGTACCAATACAGATCTTTTAGGCACTTATATACAACTTTAAGGTACCAATACGGATCCTTGAGGTACTAATATATAACTTTAAAGGACTAATATAGACCCTTGAGGTACTAATATACAAATTAAGGTACCAATACGGATCTTTTAGGCACTAATATACAACTTTAAGGTACCAATATGGTTTCTTGAGGTACTAATATATAACTTTGTCACTAATATGGATCCTTTATGTACTAATATACACCTTTAAAAGGTTCCAATATGGTTTCTTGAGGTGCTAATATACAACTTTACGGTATCAATATGGATCCCTTAGGTACTAGTATATTACTTTAAGGTACCAATACAATTCTTGAGGTACTAATATATAACTTTAAGGTATCAATATGGATTCCTTAGGTACTAATATTTTACTTTAAGATACCAATATGCATCCTTGAGGTACTAATATATATAACTTTTAAGGTACCAATATGGCCCCTTGTTGAGCACATTTCTAAACACTGCTTATTGGCCATTGTGTTCATCTGCTCAACAGAAATGTCTGTGATTGGCTGTGAAGGTCATCGGTTTAACACTCTTCACCACTGTTCACTAAGAGTAAACACAGATAAACAAACACTGAAGCAATCTGCATTGTATACATGCTCAACAGCGCTCAAATGTTAGCGGAAAATGGACCTTTTACAATTTCATTACCAATTGATACCACTGATACTTTTGACAACCCTAACATACACACACCGGTACACCAGAGCCAGGATGTTGAGCATGGTGGCCACATCCGGATGGTCATGTCCAGAGGTTTTCTCCAGGTCCTCCAGAGCCTGTTTGCAGAGCGGAACGGCTACCTCGTAGCGGCCCTGAGACGCGTACTGGATCACCAGGTTATGCAGCGTTCGCAGACGGGCCGGGATCTCGTACCCGCCCTGCTGAGCAGCAGCCACCGCGGCACTGTTGTGCTGGTGTGAGACTAAAGGGGTGACAGAGAGCAACAGCAGCAGTCAGGGCTGCACCATATTGGACAATACGGACATAGTTTTTCTACGATAGACAGTTGAAGTCAGAATTATTAGCCCTGATTTATTAGCCCCTCTTGTATATTTTTGGCCCCCAATTTCTGTTTAATGGAGAGCAGATTTCTCCAACACATTTCTGCACATAATAGTGTTAATAACTCATCTCTAATAACTGATTTATTTTCTCTTTGCCATGAGGACAGTAAATAATATTAGACTAAACACACTAGTGTTTATTAAAACTAATATAAATCTGCAGAAAATCAATAATACTGCTAATAATACATTATACAATATCACATTATACAGATGCAGATGGTCATGAATGAACTGAAAGCTCAGGAATTAGACTGATTATTAGATCTTTATAGATATTTTATTATCCTGCTGTATGTGTGAGTACGGTGTGTATGACATGTATTTTTGTATTTCCTTACCCTGGTCATCTTCATCATTGGGAAACAAATCGTCCAGTGAATCTTTGGGAGTGTCGCTATTTTTCTCTTCCTACACACAAACACAAAAACACACACAGTGGGGTGAAAAAGGCTTTTAATTCAGTTTAATAACTTAATACATGTTTAAATTGCCCCATGATTATTTTTCCAGTCGGGGTCAGCATCTATCTCACAGATTTCTTTGGTCAATCGGATCTCCCACTGTCTGTAAACTCTGTGAATGTTAACAGGCTCATTAATGCAGGAAGTACAGCCCTTCATGAAATATAAATGACAAGCTGGAGGCGTCTGCCATTTGACCAGATGAAGAGCCTTCGATTCCCACCACAGCAGAGAGAAAAATGAAAACGTCAGCTGGATAAAGCGGAGGACGTCCCGCTTGCCAGGAATACCATTGAGTTATTGATCGACGCCTCTCTGTAAGATCTCCAGATCATCTGCAGGAAGGATGGAGCTGCAGAGAGGAGTAAAACGGCACCTATTATGCCACTTTTACAAGATGTAAAATAAGGCTCTGATGTCTCTAGAGCGGGTGGCGTAGTGGCGCGGTAGGTAGTGCCTCACAGCAGTTTCTGCAGACTGTTTATATCAAGTCTGATTATAACAAACACAATTAATACACTTTTACCTATAGAGGCTGCTCATATTCACACACAACTGTGTTTAACCCCCTAAAGTGATTTACTTTAAAGTTGACCCCACATTATTAACTCTCCCTCAAGCGCTTGAGCTGCCTGACTGAAAGTGAAACGTCCCTGTGCATATCGTTGTGAGGACTGACCTCTGGCGTGGCTCCGTCGTCGTATTTCTTGAGCTGGTTCATGAACTCCAGATGTTTCTTCTCCTCCTCCAGCTGTGCCACGCTCTGCTCGCTCTTCTGGACCTTGTGTTGTGTGTTGGCCAGCTCGTCCCGCAGCCACTGGTTCTCCTGGCAGAGGCGGCGCACCTGAGCCCGCAGCTTCTGCTTCTCCGACTCCACCGCGTTCAGGTGGTTGGACAGAGCCATCATCACCTTAACACAGCAGAAACACACATTATAATGCTCACTACTGACCATGGGTGCATTTCCCAAAACCATCGTTAGCCAACTATGGTCGCAAGTTCCGTCAGTTTAATGATTTGACGTTTCCTAAATCCATCGCTTCAATGAACATTCTCAAATTGCATTGCAAACTTGAGCACTCGCAACTACACCTCTGGAGCTGTAGTGAGAAACTGCTGAACTCTCCCAGGCCTTAAAAACACATGCACATGATGAACTTTCACTCATGCCTTGATTAAAATGTATTCTGAACTGCTTCCCTTGGTCAACTATAATCATAACTCAACAGTGCAGGTCATGCAAATCCAGAGAATAATGTCTTTACTCTGCGATTACCACCTTTAATTAAAAAACTTGCATATAAAGTAAATTGTAACTCCAATCCTGAACAGTGGTGCCTTACCTGTGCTTCCCCCAGGCCCAGCTCTATCATCTCCACTGATTTGCGCAGCAGGCTGGACTTCTCGTGCACCAGACTGGCCTCCTCGTCCTTCTTCAGGCACTGGATGGTCTCCAGCAGACTCTGCAGGATGGAGTTGTGCTCGCTCTTCAGGGCCTCCAGGCCCTGGATCACCAGTTTGGTGCTGGAGATGATCTCGTCCTGGGTCAGCTTCTCCAGCCGCTCCTCACGCGGGTACACCATGGTGGACATGCTCAGCGGGAAGCCTGTGCAGGAACAGAAGTATTATAGATAATATTAACCTTAAATCAAGCAGACAGCAGGTGCGCAAAGCAACCGGGATTAAAAGATCTGTTCAGCGCTCTGTGATCATCAATCATCATCAAATGTGATCAAAAAGGAGTTTCACGAGTTTAAACGTTTTTAAATCAGTGCATATTTGTAATGAATTACTGCGATTTTACCATCTTCATCACCACAGCCACTGAAAATTCCAATGTTCTGAAAGGTCTCACTGGTTGAATATCTGTGAGAAATAGCGGTACATGTTTTGAATAACAGGACGCTGTGTTTATGACCTCGCATAAAGGCACAGATGCAATTTTGGCCACTAGATGGCGTGCATTAACAACAAACACAGGCATATCCTGATGACTCTGTGACTGAGGGCCCTATCATACACCCGGTGCAGTGTGGCGCAAGGCGTGGCGCAGTAGTCTTTTGGTAGTTTCAGCTTGGCGCAAGAGTGGTTTTGAGGCGTTGCGCTACGCTGTTTAAATAGCAAATGCATTAGCGCTCATTTGTGCGCACATAGGTGTTCTGCTCTAAAAAGGAAGGTGTTCTGAGGCGGACCGCCTAACCCTAAATCTATAATAGATTTTTCATTAGACCAAAACAAACCCGGTCTAAACTCCAGCACAGAGTTGCGCCTCGCTTACACACTGCTTAATACACACAAGAGACCAATAGGCAAATATCTTTACATATGGAAAAATGTAAATATTAAGGATATATATATAGGATATAATAAGAATAGATATAGGATATAAATATAAAGGATTAAAATATTAAAAAACATATTATTTTCTAGCCTACATCAATATGAAAAATCACTGCTTTTATGTCTTCTTCATCTCGGGAGGCTTTTTCAGTTCATTCATAACAATTTGCTTCTGTATAATGTTATTATTATTAGCAGTATTATTTAATATATCCATATTTATATTTGTTTTATTAAAAACAAGCTTAGATTTGTCCACCTGTCAGGTTTTAGACCGTATGGGGCACAGCATGTGTTTTAGGATATAACTCAGTATTTTGACCACACTTGGTCATTATTGTTCATTTATTCGTTTGCTAGAAATTAGAACTGAATTTGGAAATAGTTTTAAAACAAATCTTTGCGCTTAACAAACGAAATTAATTATTTATAGACTAATTGATGTCTGTGCGATATGTACTGTAGAATGGAAGTATGCGGTTTCGGACGCAGCCAGTATGTATATTTCACAAACTTTCAATCTGTACCTTGTTTTGATTTTCATATACAGCACATGTTTGCTTCAACTTGAAGTTTGTAATGTTCTCCTACTTGATTGCTACTTAATTTAGCTTATAGGGACTTTTATAAATCGCTATTTGACAAAAGTAGATAGAAAATAACTTTTTACAAGCAATACCACTAAAGCTAAGTGAGTGATAAAGGCCTAAAAGTATGCAATATTTATTAAAGCACAACACTTGATGAATCTACAGGCTTTAAATGCACACACACACAACACAAAGAGTCACATTCATGTCATTGGTTAATGTGAACATACATTTACCTGTTAACTTCCCATGATGAAAATCATTTACTTAAGTTAAACCTTGCTCTGCCGGACAGCGTTTAATGATTAACCAATCAGGAAGCAGTAAGACAAGTCACCGCTGTGTGAGGATTTCTGTGTAGACCACAACAGGTGAAACATTTGCAACACAGGAGCACTTTAAATACATGAACCCGAACAAAAGCACACTTTGTGGATGAAATGAACACTAGAGGGCAGTATAACGACAACAACGCTTGTTCCTTTTCACACTAATGAGATTTACACGGACATATTCTTGATTAATAAAGGATTATCTTCATGCAGATCTTTGCACAACACCAAATTAACACCACAAAACAACTTTACGATCTCTGCGATATAATGATTACATTGTGTGTCCATGCAGACAACTTTACTGGCGTGGCTCGTTTTCTCAGTTCTTCAGTTTGTGCAGTGTTGTGTTTGTGCTGCTGATCGCTCGGACTTCAAATGCTCACGACGGCATGCAGGAGATACGCCGTAGCGTACATCGATCATGAAACAGAAGTTTAGACTGTCCTTTTTTCCCATATCGTGTCGTTTGGTTCTGAACGGTGCTCAAATTAGGAAAAACAGGAGGCCGGTGCATGATTTAGTCTTTTGGGAAGTAACTGGATCTTTGAAAGATGGGTGTTGCCAACAAAATAGAGGAAGAATGCCAAATAGATGACAGAAAGAAATTAGACATGCCCTGACAGCTCCGCCCTAAAGGACCAATAGCTTTGCTATAAAAGACTGATAGCCCCGCCCTTAATGACTAAAAGCCCTGCTCTAAAAGAATGACAGCTCCACCATAAATGACTGATAGCTCCGCCCTAAAACACTTATAGCCCCACCCTAAAGAACTGATAGCCCCGTCCTAAAGGACTAATAGCCCTGCCCTAAAACAACAATAGACCCGCCCTAAAGGACAAATAACTTTGCTGTAAAAGACTGCAAGCCCCGCCCTTAATGACTAAAAGCCCTGCCCTAAAACAACGATAGCCCCGCCCTTAAAGACTTATAGCTTTGCTGTAAAAGACTGATAGCCCCGCCCTTAATGACTAAAAGCCCTGCTCTAAAAGAATGACAGCTTTAACATAAATGACTGATAGCCCCGCCCTAAAGGACCAATAGCTTTGTTGTAAAAGACTTATAGCCCCGCCCTTAATGACTAAAAGCCCTGCCCTAAAAGAATGACAGCTCCACCATAAATGACTGATAGCTCCGCCCTAAAACACTAATAGCCCCACCTTAAAGAACTGATAGCCCCGCCCTAAAGGACTAATAGCCCTGCCCTAAAACAACAATAGCCCCGCCCTAAAGGACCAATAGCTTTGCTGTAAAAGACTGATAGCCCCGCCCTTAATGACTAAAAGCCCTGCCCTAAAAGAATGACAGCTCCACCATAAATGACTGATAGCTCCGCCCTAAAACACTAATAGCCCCACCTTAAAGAACTGATAGCCCCGCCCTAAAGGACTAATAGCCCTGCCCTAAAACAACAATAGCCCCACCCTAAAGGACCAATAGCTTTGCTGTAAAAGACGGATAGCCCCACCCTTAATGACTAAAAGCCCTGCCCTAAAAGAATGACAGCTTTAACATAAATGACTGATAGCTCCGCCCTAAAGGACCAATAGCTTTGCTGTAAAAGACTGATAGCCCCGCCCTTAATGACTAAAGGCCCTGCCCTAAAAAAATGACAGCTCCACCCTAAATGACTGATAGCTCCGCCCTAAAACACTAATAGACCCACCTTAAAGAACTGATAGCCCCGCCCTAAAGGACGAATAGCACTTCCCTAAAACAACGATAGCCCCGATAGCGATAGCCTAAAGGAAACTCTTTACCTAAAGAAGAACTTGCTAAAAACAAGCCTGATATAATCAAACAGCAGATTATTTCAGAAAATGGCAGGACAATTAGAACAAGAGAGTTCAGGCTGTGCCTGATGCCAAGCGAAGCCACATTAAACACTTGCCTTTTGCTTAAAGAGGAAATGTTGTGCGGCTGTTGTTGTCCTATATTTTCTGTTTGTTTGCAATAAAGAGACTGATGGATTCTATATTCTGTAAATAGTCCAACAAATCTGGTCTAGTGCTTAGGACTTTTGCACAGTACTGTGGACATTTCTGATTTCTCCAATATCATAGCCTGATGTGAATTTGTGCTGAGTCAATGGGGAAGGGTTTGCTTTATGAATGTCTCAGTGCTCTTAATTCAATAACACTGTTGGAGCGAGCCTGTGATGTATGACCTCTAATGGAGTTTAGAGTTTACAGGCAAGCGCTGACCTGAAAGCTGCGAATGCAAAAAGCTCAGAGACAAATAAGAGTCTCCAGCATAAATAAAAAAAGAGAAGAGAAATCTGGTATTTTCATATTTCCAGATTTTATGTGGGGTTTAAAGTACTTTTATACAACTCTCCTTCAGCTACATTTACATTTTAATTAATTTTAAGAGTCTTAAATTAACGTATTAAAACGTAAGAAGCAATAGCCACCTTATATATATATACAGTTAAAAGCAGAAGTGTACATACACTGTATAAAAAGGCACATAAGAATTAAAAAAGAGTGAGATGTTAATGAGACTAAACTTTTCCTCTTTTAGGTAAGTTAGGATGGTCAAATGTGTTTCTGTTCTGCTGAATAGGAGAATAATGAGAGAGAGATTTTGAGGAAACTCTTCTTGAAGGTCAAGTTTACACACAGTAAGATTATTCTGCCTCTGATAAAGCTCAGATGATGATGTCAGGGTTTTGGAAGTTTCTGATTGGCTGATTGACAACATTTGAGTTAATGTGAGGCACAACTGTAGAATAGTATTGAAGGAGAAGCTCAAACACACTGCTTCCCTGTGTGACAACATGAGAAAATCAACAAGCCAGAATCAACAACAAAGCCAGATTACAGTTTGCTGAATGACACTGGGGAAAGAGTAATGTGTGGAGACATGTCCTGTGCTCTGATGGAGCTCAGATTGAACTGTTTGGCCATAATGAGCAGTGTTACATTTGGAGGGCAAAGGGGGAAGCGCACAAGCCTAGAACACCATCCCAACTGTGCAGTATGGGGGCGGCAGCATCATGTTGTGGGGCTGCAGGAGGGACTGGTCCACTTCACAGCATAGATGGCATCATGAAGACAGAACATCATGGAGAAATACTGAAGCAACATCTCAACACATCAGCCAGGACATTACAACTTGACCACAAATGGCTCCTCTGAACAGACCATGACACTAAGCACTGCCAAATGAGTTCACATGTGCTTGAAGGACAACAGAGTGAATGTTTTGGAGTGGCCATCACAAAGCCCTGATCTCAATCCTATAGAGAATGTGTGGGCAGAGTTGAGAAAGCTTGTGTGAGCAAGACAGCCTACAAATCTGACTCAGTTACAGCAATTCTGCAGGAGGAATGGGCCAAAACTCCTGCAAACTATTGTGAGAAGCTTGTGGAAGGAGACCCAAAACATCTGACTAAAGTTAAACAGTTTAAAAGCAAAGCTAAAATACCAAGGAAATGTGTGTAAACTACTGACTGTCTAGAAAATTAATAACAAATCTCTCATTATTCTGGCATTGAGCAAATGTAAATCATTTAGGAAATCCTAACAGACCTAAAATAGTAAATTTACTATCAAACATTTTTTACATAATTGTTATGCTCCCTTTTTTTATTTTTTGGAAAAAATGTTATAAAATTGTTATATTCCTTTTTTTAGAGCGTGTGTTAACTTCTGCTTTCAACTGTGTAATATATAATATATAAATAAAATAAATATGAATAAATAAATATATATATATGTGTAAAAAAATATATATATAAATATATATAAATATATATACTAAATATATATAGAGTATACAAGCATCTTGAAAGAAATTATTTTTGACCAGCACTATATATATATATATATATATATATATATATATATATATATATATATATTGAGTATCCATGATATAGCAGCAAAGAAAACCACTTAGCAAAGCTCTGTCAACAATCAAAGCCCTGCCGGCAGGAAAAGTATAAATTATTGTAAAACTGAGCATTGTGTGTGTGTGTGTGTGTGTGTGTGTGTGTGTGTGTGTGTGTGTGTGTGATTGTGGCTTTGTCTGCACTGCATTATTGACATGCAGTGTTTGCTGAAGAGAGGAGTGGCTGAAACTGAACATAATCATCATCATTCACACTAAACTCAATGTCACACAGCTGATATGTGATGTAGGGCTGGGCAGTGTGACAGTATATATCATTAGCGCTGAATGAAATGTGTACCACAAAGCAGATTTCTATTCGGTGTATACCGTGAAATGTAAATAAGTGGGCGTGGCCAACTCATATCCTAATAAGTGATCGCTTAGTAGTGTCAATATTTATAGCAGAATTGTAATTGTTTGTATATTTGAAGGTAAACGCTGTTTGATATTTCCTTAAAGTGTTTACATATTTAAGTTTTCATTTTTAAAGGTCGCATGAAATTAAAATAAAGTTTTCTAGATGTGAGTATCAGTATTGTTCATTTTTAGGCTAGCTATAAGCAAGTGCGCTCCAAACCAGTGACACATTTCACATTTAGTAGATATAAAACGGATATAAACATGTAAAGCTTGTGTTTTGTCACCTCTTATATGGAAAGTTTTTTTCCATGTCACCTCATACTTCAGTTTCTCATCAAATCTTCTGACCAATCAGATGCTTTCTAGTGTCCGACATGCCCCACCCCCTTTAGGACCACTCTCACTAGCAGAGCTGAGTGAAAATAAAACACTATTGGCTGTTTTTTAAAAGGGGAGGAGCTACATTATGTTCCACCCTCTCTTCGTGTTTCAGTAGGGTATATGACGAGCTAGTGTTCTTCCCATACTGATAAACTTCCGGTGACCTGTTATTGTGAGTTTTTTTTCCATTTTATGCATCTGTTCTCTTTAGAAAAAAATACTTACATTTCCATGAGAAAATACTTAAAATAGATTTACATTAGACAAATACTGTTTGTTTATTTATTTATTATTTGTTTATTTATTCATTTATTATTTGTTTGTTTATTTATTAAATTTAATTATTTATTTATTAATTATTTGTTTATGTATTTATTCATTTATTCTTTATTTATTTGTTTAATTATTATTTGTTTATTTCTTTATTCATTATTTATTTATTTGTTTATTTATTTGTCTGTTTATTATTTATTTATTTGTTTGTTTATTAATCAATTAATTAATGTATTTATTATTTGCTTATTTATTTGTTATTTGTTTGTTTATTAATTAATTAATGTATTTATTATTAGTTTTTTTATTTGTTATTTGTTTATTTATTTATTAATTTACTAATTTATTTGTTTATTTATTTAGTATTTATTTATTATTTGTTTATTTATTCATAATTTATTTATTTGTTTAATTGTCTGTTTATTATTTATTTATTTGTTTATTAATTAATTAATAATTGTATTTATTATTTGTTTATTTAATGTTTATTTTTTGTTATTTGTTTATTTATTTATTTGTTAATTTATTTGTTTATTTATTTAGTATTTATTTATTATTTGTTTATTTATTAATTAATTAATTAATTTATTGTCAGTTTAAAATTATTAATTGTTTAAATGTCAGAAACTTTTTTCACTTTTTTTTAAGTCCAAAGAGAAATAGACTATTGTTTGTTCATTATTATTATTTTGTGTTGTACAATATTATTTGGTTACTGAGCAGTAATAAATATCACTTTAAAATATAAGGAGTTTTCATGTGATTTTAGAAACTAGTCATTTTAAAATCAGTGAATGCATAATAACCGTGAAACCGTGATTATTCCACAGACTATAATCGTACAACCAAAAACTATAATCGTTGCATCCCTAACTATGACTTACACTGATAATCAAAACACTATTTCTATTTTACATTTATTAAAATTAAATAGTCAAATAATGTGCTCAATTATATGTGATAATCCTTCTGGCTTTATTCAGACCTACAAATGTCTGATTAGAAACTATTACTGAAATATTAATAAAACAAAAGCAAATAACATAAGATAACACAAAAAACGTAATATATTGCTAAATATAATGATAAACGGAAACAGAAAATACTGTACTGTCAAGCCTGCAACTTTTTTTTTTCCTAAATGATGAATATTTATGATGGCAAACAGTAATTACACAGAATAATTAGAACTATGAAGGTAAAAATGTCTTCGGAAATGAACAATATTTAGCATACTAATATGACATTATTGTCCATAAAATAAATCATCATATTGCACAGCCATAAAACTAAAAGTTATTTTAAATGTCATTCAAATCTTTAATTTATGTTTATATTTCAACAATATATATTTCAATGAATTTATATATCAATATAAATAGATCAATAATAAATAAATAATAAATAATAATAAATCAATAAAATAAATAGTTTGATGTGATATAATCATTTGTATATTTTTATTTAGTAATAATAACAATAGCTATTTTAAAAGGAAACAATGATGTAGAATCGACAATTGTACAACTTTGATTTTTAATGTCATTAATTGTATTATGTAATTTAATGTCATCTTTACATGCAATAGCATTTTATGTTATTTTTAATAATGGAATATATTAAATTTACCCTCAAATCATGCAGCCCAATAACACATAAACATTTATTTATTTATTTATTTATAAACAAATATAGAGTTCAATACATAAACATTTGCACATTTATAAATTCATGTAGCTTTAATACAAGTATTAAAAACTGCTAATGATATTAACGCTTTGTAATAACGTAATTATTATAGGTAATATAACAATATTCACCTGAAGCTCAATTATAAGCATAGGCTACTGTGCACATGTTATTATTAGTATAATTAAAGTAGCAGTAAATGATGTGTTTGCATGAATCACGATGATATAACAGTCATTACGTGTCTGGTGTGATGTCACCGACAGTAAACATCACATAAACAGTACTGTAACGAGTATTACAGTGTGTATTGTTAAACAATAGGTGTGATCTGTCCCATTTATGCATGTTTATGCATATGAATGAGAGTCTGGGTGTTGTCCTGATGAGTATCTGCTGATGTATGAGAGTCCACAGGTCACTACAATGGCTATAAAACCCTGTCACAAAACAACAACGCTCGATATATTCACGCAAAACCGAGCAAAACGCCACCAACACAAAACAAATCCGTTTGCGTACATAACAAATACACGCTTTCTTGATTCCAGTTACCTCAGCTTACATGTCGACATGTGTGTTGTTATTATAAACACACTCGCTCATGCTCATTTACATAGCCTGACATACCTGCTACGATCGCTGTTCCGTCCAAGGCGCTAATCTTTCGGGAATGTGTTCAATTAAAGCCGATTTAAGAGAAAATTCATCACGTTTAATCCAGAAACGGGACTGGGAGAGTCAACTGGACCGGCACTGCGCACTCACTGCGGCTGCGCTCCGCCAATCCTACTATGGTGAAGGGCTTTCTCATTATTATTCATTTTAGAACGCTACTGGCGTATCTGATTGGCTCAGACGCTGGAGGTGGGTGGGATTTTAGTTAATAAGGGTGTGGTAGTCTTGATGGGATACACTCACATCAATAGTTTTTGTGACACTGCACAACAATAATTTATATTTATTTACATTACTGTGAGGTTGGTTTTAGGTTTGGGCTAGGGGTACACGTTAATAAAATACAACTAAAAGGTAATTTAATAAATAATATGAATAATACTCGGTAAAATTACTGTTTTTGCATTACTGTGATGGTTGGGTTTAGGTTTAGGGTGAGGTAAACATTAATAAAATACAATTAAAGAATCATTTAATCAATAATATGAATAATACTGGGAATAATTACTGTTTTTACATTACTGTGATGGTTGGGTTTAGAGTTGGGGTGAGGTAAACATTAATAAAATACAATTAAAGAATGATTTAATCAATAATATGAATAATACTGGGAATAATTACTGTTTTTACAGTACTTGTTAGGGTTGGGGTGGAGTAAACGTTAATAAAATACAATAAATGGGTAATTTAATCAATAATATGAATAATATTCTGTATAATTAGTGTTTTACAGTACTTGTGATGGTTGGATTTAGGGTTAGGGTGACATAGACTTTAATAAAATACAATTAATGGATAATATAATCAATACTATGAATAATACTAGGTATAATAACTGTATTTACTGTACTTGTGATGGCTGGATTTAAGGTTAGTGTGATGTAGGCGTTAATAAAATACAATTAAGGATAATTTAATCAATAATATGAATAATACTCAGAATAATTACCATTTTTACTTTATTGTAAGGGTTTGGATGAGGTTGACGTTAGTAAAATAGAAAAATAGATCTTTTAATGAATAATATGAATAATACTGGGTATAATTACTGTTTTTACATTACGTGTCATGGCTGGATTTAGAGTTGGCCATTTCCAGCCTGGTTTTAGCTGGATATAGCTGGTTTTGGCTGAGCTCCCAGCCTGGCTAGGCTGGTCAAGCTGATTTTAGCTGGTCATCTCACAGCCTGACCAGCCTGGAAGTGGCCAAAACCCCTCTAAAACCAGCCTGGTCGACCAACTAAAACCAGCCAACCATTCTAGGCTGGTTTAATCTGGATTTTTCAGCAGGGTTATAATGCGAAACAACATTACGCACACATATTAATACAGCTGTTCAGTGTCAGTTAAATCAGTTGACTTTCAAAATTCAAATTTTTAACCCAACTAGTTTTGAGTTATTGAATAAATAACCTAATAAAGGTAAAAAATAACTCAACAAAGCACCATATGTCTTACCCAACCATTGGGTTAAATAAACAACTCAACGCTTTTTAGTGTATTGATCTATTTTAGCTTCACGTTGGAGCTGAGTTTGTATAGCCTACTTCGTTAAAAAGTAAATGCACATATTTGCTTCCTTTTATGATCCTTGATCCTAATGTTGATGCTCATTAGCCTACTATTTACTTATTTGTGATCAGTAATCTCGCTGCTTGCATTCATAAACAGAGAAGTGTTCGAATAAAACCCATGCAACCTCTTGATCATGATGATGTTTTGCTGATGTCGTCACGATTATCTTTGATTCTGCAGCCATCTGCTGGTAAAACACAGAAGTGCAGGTGACTGGAAAGCTGGTATAAACAAAATGACAGCTGAAATCTGGCATGTCAATGTTATTTAATGCTCCATTATTTCAGTTATTTAATTTTTTTAGCCATGATAATTTATTCCATTTATCTACTAAAAGTAGAATTATGATAATACCATTATGAACAAATTGGGAGTCTATATGGACTAACTTTAAACTCTCCTCTAAGAATCCTAATCATCAGCTCATTCATTACAAAGTGATTCGTACCTCACTCACTAGGCACATTCACATCAAGACTGAAAACCCATCTGTTTGGCTGTGCTCAGGGCCGGAGTGGGACTTCTTTTCAGCCCTGGAGTTTCTACCGGCCCACCTCAGTTCACGACTGATCTATTAAAATAAGGCCATTTCCAATTCAGTTTCTAATGACACTGCCACGGCTTTTTCAGGGTTAGCTGCTTTAGAACTTTAAATGTTTTTCGTAAATATGAGATGAAAAGGGGAGTTAAACCTCCAACACTGTTCTTTAAAACATCTGTGCAAAATTCCTTATAGATGATTCTTTGTATCGGTGGTCACACAAAAAATACAAATAAAATATGTACACCTAAATAAGTAACCCAAACAGTATTTTATGTCTCAACACTAACAATGAAAAAATAAATAAATAAATAATACACTTCCTGAATGTACAAGTGGCTCAAACTCGCTCATTTTGGGTTGTTGTAGAAAGAAAATGTAAAATTTCAAAGGGGTGCTAATATCTCTAATTTCAACTGTGTGTGTGTGTGTGTGTGTGTGTGTATATATATATATATATATATATATATATATATATATATATATATATATATATCAAACATCAAACACTTTATATAAGTGTTTTAGGGTTTCATAACCGTCTGACGTTGACCTAAAAGCTAAAAGTAGTGCTCAAAAACAACCAGCGGCCCCAAAACGGTTGAGTAACCCTGCTAAAAAATCCAGCTTAAACCAGCCTAGGCTGGTTGGCTGGTTTTAGCTGGTCGACCAGGCTGGTTTTAGAGGGGTTTTGGCCACTTCCAGGCTGGTTTCCAGCCATTTCCAGCCTGGTCTTAGCTGGTCAGGCTGGAAAATGACCAGCTAAATCCAGCTAAAACCAGCTTGACTAGCCTGGTTTAAGCTGGACATAGCTGGTTTTGGCTGGAGCTCCCAGCCTGGCTAGGCTGGTCAAGCTGGTGTTTAGCTGGATTTAGCTGGTCATTTTCCAGCCTGACCAGCTAAAACCAGGCTGGAAATGGCTGGAAACCAGCCTGGAAGTGGCCAAAACCCCTCTAAAACCAGCCTGGTCGACCAGCTAAAACCAGCCAACCAGCCTAGGCTGGTTTAAGCTGGATTTTTCAGCAGGGAAATCTAAGCAGCCCGCGTCAATTAAACAAAAAAAGTACAAAAAGTAATACCCTAACTGTGCTTTCACACCGATAGCGCCCAGGCCGCCTTGGTGACAACGATGTCTGCCTTCAACTCTGGCGGCGAGTAATAAAATCCACTACATTGATCTTGTATTTAGCCGTTGCAGCATATCAGCTACATTCCTGCATAATACAGAGTTTCTAGCGTGAACATGTTGCGCACTTCTTATCAAATTCATTTAACAATAGAAGATCAAGTTGCGTTTGGCGTGGCTTTGCTCCACTTCATTATTTGATGTGTCCATAAGTCTGAAATATCCTGAAGCAGCAGTTCTGTTGTGTACTGTCGCATGACATTTCTTTCTTTTTAAAGAAAAATATATATAATAACATTAATGCACATCAGTAACTCGCCAGTAACTTATTTAATGCATGTTCCTGTAAGAAGACTTTGCAAATAATTGAAGACACGGTGACCGCAATAACCAAACGCTTGGGAACAACTGTGGTCAGAACTAAAGCTCACAGGTCTGTGTTCTCTGAACTCCTCTCAAGGAGTGGACTTCTACATTCTGATTGGTTGCTGCCGAACCGCGTCATAGCTCATTACCATTAAGTTGACTTGATTTCAACTCTCTACAACACCCACACAGTTAAAGATGCACCAGCTCTCATTGAAAACGAATGACTTCCGGCTACTTTGGCGCTCTCGCTGCTTTCGGTGTGAACGTACGGTAAGTGTTTTAGGGTTTCAAGACCCTTTAAAAATCTGATTAATTCACATTCACAGTTTTGCATTTTTTTGTAGCTCAACAGTTACACAAACAAACAAAAGGGTTATGTAAAATTAGAAATGATGATCTCCGTTTGAGGCATTCGCCCATCTCTTCTCTGGCGGGCCAAATCAAAGGTTACTATTTTGCCAATTGTGGTCCGCAGGCTCTAGTTTGGACATCTCTAGGTTGGATTAAAAAAAAGCACAAGCAAACAACACAGAAGTATTTGTATTATTTGTCATTTATTTGCACAATCCTCCAGTAGGTATTTATCAAATCTGAAAACAAAATAAAACTAATATTACTTTTGTCTGTGCACTCCACAACAGAACACACCGGTTCACTGTCTCAGTTTCATTTACATGTCAGAAAACAAACCAAAAAGAAAGAAACGAAAACAAAAGCAAGTCTATAAAAGAGCTCAACTCCTTTAAAAAGGGAAATAGAAAAAACAAACACTAATAGTAAATGTTAAAAAATCACAACGCAGCCATGGTTCAAATCATTTTAGTATTCGTATGACAATTCAAACCAGTATAAAGGATATGAAATGGCAGTATACTGTACACACAGAATCCAAGAGAAGCTTTCCTCAGTGGTTCGTTCAGAATCAATACTGTCCAACTTAAAAGTAAGCTTTGTGCAAAAACCTCTGCTTTTTAAAACAGACCCATCAAATATTAGCGTTCTCTCGTCTGACGTTGACCTAAAAGTAGTGCTTAAAAACAACCAGAGGCCCCGAAACGGTCGGGTTACCCTCAGCAGCCCACTTCAGTTAAACAAAAGAGTACAAAAAGTAGTACATGGAAAAGAACGATACTCTTGAAAGACACGAAAAACATCTATTTAATGCGCAGTGTAAGTATATCTTGGCTGTAAAAAGAACGCCACAAGCTGTAACTCACCGAATGGAAATAATACTGAATATCTCTTTCACACGGACACAAACAACCACAGGTAAAGCTGCTCCCACCCTCACGCGGTATTTACAAACAGGCCATTTTCGTAAAGGGACTTCGAAAAAAACAACAACCACAAAAAGAGCTACAAAAAGTCAGACAAGATGTCCTGTTTTCATCCTCACAATCCTTCATGATGAGCCCTTATTAGCTGGCAGTAACTGGACCCTGTTTTCAGCGCACAAAGACACTCGCAGTGAATGATCACACATGGCAGCTAGAAAGAGTCAAAAGTGAAAGAAATCCGCTCACACCACCGCACGAACAGCAAACAAAACCATTTAAAGGGCTTTTTAAAGCATTTTACAAACCCAGATCTCCCTTTCTCGCACAAGAAAACCTGAAGCACCACATTTATCCACACGTGTTCCCTTCCCCGCCGGCATGGCTATAATTATAAAGCACTGTTATATATACTCACTTTCTTATCCTAAAAGGGTTCATCTGGCTTAAGTTTAAAGGATGTGCCCTTTAGTATTCACAGCTATGCTAAAATCATTCAATAAACCCCTCCCACTTGTCAAAAGCCCCTCCTACTTGTATTCAAACCCCTTGTCTCACAGCCCCTCCCGGTTGTATTAAAATCCCTCCCACTTATCAACTCAGACTCTCCAAGTGTATTTAAACTCCTCCCATTGGCACCACAGCTCCTCCCACTTGCAAACTCCTCCTCCTTGTTATTTGTAGAAACCGTTAACCCAAAAAATGTAAGTTTGCGCAAATACAAGTATGTTACTGGATGCAGTTCACTAAACAGCCACTGGTGTCACAAATAATAATCCAACTTGTATTCAAACCCCTCCCACTCATCGCAAAGCCCCTCCCACATGTATACAGACCCCTCCTACTTGTCTCACAGCCCCTCCCGATTGTTTTCAAATCCCTCCCACTTGCCTCATAGCCCCTCCAAGTGTATTCAAACTCCTCCCATTGGCACCACAGCTCCGCCCACTTGCAAACTCCTCCTCTTTGTTATTTAAAGAAATTGTTAACCCCAAAAAATAAAGTTCGCACAAGTACAAGCAAGTTACTGGCTGTAGTTCACTAAACGGCCACCGGTGTCACAAATATTAATCCAACTTGTATATTTAAAATAAAATTTAAACCACTCCCACTGGTTCTAAAGCATCTCCCAGTTGTATTGAAACTCCTCCCACTTGCCCACAGCTCCTCCCACTTGCATCCTTGTTATTTAAAGAAACTGTTATCGCAAAATGTTTAAGTTTGCACAAGTACAAGTAAGTTCCTGGCTGCAGTTAACTTAAAGCCCACCGGAGTCGCTAATAACATACAGGTTATTCGAAAATTTATATTTCCAAATTTTTACTGCTTTTTACGTAAATTGGTGCCATTAGTTAATTGGGGCTGTGAATCACCTTAGGTCTTCTGTTCGTTAAATTGAATACATGAGTACGAACAACACTATACGGCCACCGGTGTCGCAAATAATAACCCCACCTGCATTCAAACTCCTCCCACATGTATCGAACCCCTCCAACTCGTTCCACAGCCCCTCCCAAAAGTATTCAAACCCATCCCACTAGCTCTCAATTGCGTTGAAACTCCTCCCGCTGGCTTTACAGCTCCTCCCACTCGCATCCAAACTTCTCCTTGTAATTCAAGGAAACCGCTAACTTTAAACTTTTATGTTTGCACAAGTGCAAGTTACTGGCTGCAGTTCACTTAAAGTCCACCGGTGTCGCTAAAAACATGCAGGTTATTCGAAAAGTTGACATTTCCAAGATTTAACTTCTTTTTACGTAAATTGTCGGCATTAGTTTATTAGGGCTGTGAATCACCTTCGGCCTCATGTGCGTTAAGTTTCCATGAGTATGAACAAGTTACTGGCTACAGTTCACAAAAACGGCCACCAGTGTCGCAAATAATAATCCCACTTGTATTCAGACTCCTCCCACTTGTCTTGAGGTCCCTCCCACTTGTATTAAAACACCTCCCCACTTGTCTCAGAGTCCTTCCCATCTGTATTCAAACTCCTCCCACATGACTTGCTGTCCCTCCCACTTGTATTCAAACTCCTCCCACTTGTCTCGCGGCCCCTCCCACATTAAAATCCAAAAATTAATTTCAAAGACATGAGAACTGGCACAAAATGAAATTTAAGAGCTATAAAGATCTGTTTCTCGGACAAATCGGTCATCTGACTAGCGAGTTCAATAAGAACTCAGATTTTTGGAAAGCTTTTTCTTTAAAGGGGCTATATGTACAAATATTTATGCATTAATCCCTTTTTACTGCCGATATATATATATATTACCTCAATGTGTCATGCAAATAAAAGGCGTTAGTCTCACATATCTAGGACAATATAATCTATAGTTTCAAATATACTCTATAATCAAAATTTCATACGTGTAATTTTATTGGCCTACTCTCTCAACATGATGCTGGTGAATTACAGAGTAAAAGGCGGGAGAGTAAAAGGTGCAGAAAATATTTCAGTCACTCTCAGCAGCATGGACGGCGTCTGGATGTTCCTGTTTCAGTATATCGATGAGAAGGTATTGCCAACTATCTTTTTACGCAAAAATTCCACTGGCTGCAGTTCACTTAGTGGCCACCGGTGTCACCAATAACAAAAGCTAATCAGATATAGCTTTTTAAGAAGCTGATATTTCCAATTTTTACCTATAAGATAATCGCTGTTAATATATTGAGGCTCTGAATTGTGTTCAGTCTCCTGTACGTTAAGTTTACGCAAGTACAAGCAAAAACTGGTGGCAGTTCATTTAACATACAGCGGTGTCACTAATAACAAAGCTAATGGTACATAGCTCGTATGAGAAGTTGATATTTCCAACATGTTACGAGAAAGATCTGCGTTAGTATACTGGGGCTCTGAATCATGGTCAGTGTCTTGTATTATAAGCCTGTACAAGCAAGTTACCGCTTGCAGTTCCCTTAACAGCCACCGGTGTCGCTAGTAATAAAGCTCAATATTGAAGAAAGTTGAGCTTTGGACACACTGCTACAGTTAAAACTTAAGTTAAGGAAGGAGCAGCAATGTTGTAAAAACTAGTATACTGACTGACCTAAAAAGTGCATCTACTTTATTAGCCGATTGTTGGCGTCCCCACTAACTACAAAGCTAACGATGTAAAGCTAATTATAAAAGTTGACATTTTCACATTTTTACATAACAGAACTTCGCTGTTGGCATATTGGAGCTCTAAATCTCGTTCTGTCTCCTGTGTGTTAAGTTTGCACAATAATAAGCAAGTTACAAGTTGCAGTTCACTTAACAGCCACCGGTGTCGCTAATAACAAAGTTCAATATAGAAGATAAAAAAAAACTTTAGACACACTGCTACACTCGAAAACAGTTCAGAAAGAAGTAGCTTCTTCAATTGTTGTTGCATGAATTAAAAATGAAAGTAAAATAGTTCTCATTAGCGCCCCCACTAAAACGCTTATGACATAATGCTTATCAAAAAAAGTTTATATTTTTTACTTTTTATGTAAAAGATCTTCGCCGTTAACATATTTGGCCTCTGAATCACGTTCTGTCTCATGTGTGTTAAGTTTGCACAAGTACAAGTAAGTTGCAGTTCACTTAATGGCCACCGGTGTCGCTAAAAACTAAACTAATGACTTAAAGCTCATTAAAAACGTTGATATTTTCAACTTTTTACATAAAAATTCTTCGCTGTTAGCATACTGGGGCTCTGAATCACGTTGGGTCTCTTGTGCATTGCACTGCTACACTCGAAACAGTTCAGAAAAAAGCAGCGACTTCAAATGTTGGGCAAACGGACGAATGATGGATGAATTAAAAATTGGAGTCAACTTCGAGGAGACCTAAAAAGTACATCTACTTTATTAGCCGCTTGATGGCGCCACCACTAACAACAAAGCTAATGACTTATAGCTTGTATAAAAAGTTGATATTTCCAACTTTTTAAGTAAACAATCTTTGCCGTTAGCATATTGGGGTCTGAGTCACGTTTGGTCATTAGTGCATTAGGTTTGCACAAGTACGAGCAAGTTACCAGCTGCAGTTCCCTTTATGGCCACCGGTGTTGCTAATAACAAGGCTCAATATAGAAGAAAAAAAAGCATTGGACACACACTGCTACACTCGAAAACAGTTAAGGAAGAAGCAGCGACTTCAAATGTTGGTCGAACTACTATATTGTTGCATGAATTAAAAATTGAAGCAAAATTGTCTGCTCCATTAGCCGCTCCTGTTAATAACAAACTAATGACATAATGCTTATTAAAAAATTTAATATTTTGCATTTTTTTAAGTAAAAGGTCTTCGCTGTTAGCATACTGGGGCTCTAAATCATGTCTCATGTACGTTAAGTTTGCACAAGTACAAGTAAGTTGCAGTTCATGTAATGGCCACCGGTGTCGCTAATAACTAAGTTAATGACATTTAGCTAATTTAATTCAACTTTGTATGCAAAAAATGTTTGCTGTTAGCATATTGGGCCTTTGAATCACATTCCGTCTCATGTACATTGAATACAAGTAAGTTGCAGTTCACTAAACGACCACCGATGTCGCTAATAACATTTAGCTTGAAAAACAAAGTTGATATTTCCAAACTTTTAACTTCACTATTAGTATATTGGGACTCTAAATCATGGTCAGTCTCTTGTGTGTTAAGTTTGCACAAGTACAAGTAATTGACCGGCTGCAGTTCTTTAAACGGCCACCGGTGTCGCCAATAACAAGGCTAATAACATATAGCCCCTTTAAATATTACCACAGAATTACCAAACCGCACACAAGTACAAATTTCAATCAAGCTCACTTCATAAATCCCCCCCTTATAATATTGTACATAGAACAATTATCAACACGGAAAATTTCACAGAAATAATAACAAACTATAACCCAACAAAGTGCAAACTGAAGCTGCCGTACGTGTCTGTACGATTCCTACCACAACATGTGCTGCTGGTCTCAACACAAAAGACAGCGTTTGTTTCAAACACGCCGATGTTCCTTTCACCGCCAAAGCAACAAAAATGACAAGTAACATCAATAACAACGTTTCTGTCGAGGACACAGGCGTTCAAATTGACCATTTCCACAGGAAAATCCATTGTTTTGTCCCGCCGGAGAAGTTCACACTGGCTTGCTGTAGCCGAAGATTCCAACAGGGAAGTGTTTCACATGAGTCGGCCACTGCGCGGCTAGCTGGAAAAACTTCACGTCGTGCCACTCCACGCCATCAATAGACACTAGAGAGAAAGGAAGCAAAACAAAGTAAATTATTTTTTATTTAAACGTTTACAGTGTCTTTTACGATTATTCCGATTATTGTATTTGCTGTTGTTCTTTATAAAATGTTTGAAGATGTAAAGGACAACTATGGTGACTATTAATAGCTGCTTTGTTCGTTGACTGTGTACAGTAAGATTACATTTATTAATATCACTTTATTCAACTAAATCTGGTGACTGTCTCTTTAAATTCAAATGAGATTGTGCTTTTTCAAAAGAGGGCGGAGCTACAAATGTCTGCGTGTCGGCTGTTTAATTTTTCTGAACATGTTTATTACATATAACATTGTTTTTTATGGAAGCCCGTTCCCGCCACTGAATAATAATACATTTGTTTTTTTAAATATTAAGTCAGAATTTTGAGTTATAAATGAGGTTCCTGTTATGGCAACTGACCATGAATAGATTGTTAAAGACACATGCACATTAGCCCATAATCTTTATCATTCTAAATTCAAACTTTATAACTGAATTTAAACTTTATAACTCTGAATTCAAACTTTATAACTCTGAATTTAAACTTTATAACTCTGAATTCAAACTTTATAACTCTGAATTTAAACTTTATAATTCTGAATTCAAACTTTATAACTCTGAATTTAAACTTTATAACTCTGAATTTAAATTTTATAACTCTGAATTTAAACTATAGCTCTGCATTTTAACTTTATAACTCTGAATTTAAACTTTATAACTCTGAATTTAAACTTTATAACTCTGAATTTAAACTTTATAACTCTGAATTTAAACTTTATAACTCTGAATTTAAACTATAGCTCTGAATTTTAACTTTATAACTCTGAATTTAAACTTTATAACTCTGAATTTAAACTTTATAACTCTGAATTTAAACTTTATAACTCTGAATTCAAACTTTATAACTCTGAATTTAAACTTTATAACTCTGAATTTTAACTTTATAGCTCTGAATTCAAACTTTATAACTCTGAATTTAAACTTTATAACTCTGAATTTAAACTTTATAACTCTGAATTCAAACTATAGCTCTGAATTTAAACTTTATAACTCTGAATTTTAACTTTATAGCTCTGAATTCAAACTTTATAACTCTGAATTTAAACTTTATAACTCTGAATTTAAACTTTATAACTCTGAATTCAAACTATAGCTCTGAATTTAAACTTTATAACTCTGAATTTTAACTTTATAGCTCTGAATTCAAACTTTATAACTCTGAATTTAAACTTTATAACTCTGAATTTAAACTTTATAACTCTGAATTCAAACTATAGCTCTGAATTTAAACTTTATAACTCTGAATTTTAACTTTATAGCTCTGAATTCAAACTTTATAACTCTGAATTTAAACTTTATAACTCTGAATTTAAACTTTATAACTCTGAATTCAAACTATAGCTCTGAATTCAAACTTTATAACTCAGAATTCAAACTTTATAACTCAGAATTCAAACTTTATAACTCTGAATTCAACCTTTATAGCTCTGAATTCAAACTATAGCTCTGAATTCAAACTTTATAACTCAGAATTCAAACTTTATAACTCAGAATTCAAACTTTATAACTCAGAATTCAAACTTTATAACTCAGAATTCAAACTTTATAACTCTGAATTCAACCTTTATAGCTCTGAATTCAAACTATAGCTCTGAATTCAAACTTTATAACTCTAAATTCAAACTTTATAACTCTGAATTCAAACTTTATAACTCTGAATTCAAACTTTATAACTCTGAATTCAAACTTTATAACTCTGAATTCAAACTTTATAGCTCTGAATTCAACCTTTATAGCTCTGAATTCAACCTTTATAGCTCTGAATTCAAACTTTATAGCTCTGAATTCAAACTTTATAACTCTGAATTCAAACTTCATAACTCTGAATTTCGACTTTACAACAAGTAATTCTGACTGTGTGTGTGTGTGTGTTTGTATTTTTTTATTATTTATTTTTTATTTAGTGGTGGGAACGGGCTTCTATAGTTTTTTTTATTAAACCTGTTGAATTATTATTATTATTTTTATTGCAGCTCGGTATAAAAACTCCAAGGACTTAACCAAAACTTGATACCTGCAGAAGCATAATTAAATGAAAAACCACAGCAACTGTTTTGCTTATTGAAAGTAAGGAGTTATGCTTGGTTCAGCTGGGTGTTACAGAAGTGACCACGGGGTGGCAGTATTGAGTGCAGTAGTGAGGGTGTTTGTGTGAGTGTTGGGTTTACCCTTCAGCATGGTGTGCTGATGTTTGGCGGTGCAGATCAGTCTACTGATGCTGTCGATCACCTGACTCTTAGAGTCCACATCCTTCTCTTTTGGCTTCTTGCTCAGAAAAATCACTGAGGGGAGAAATAAACCAGGCGTAAAGCAACAGTAACAGCATATGAGAGGCAAAAATTTGTGGCCCAAATATTTTACAAATCATAAGTTAAGATGCATTTTCTAGACAAAAGTATGTAAACTAAAGGGTGTGTAGACAAGGGTATGTCTAGAGACAATGTGGACTTAAAACAACACAATACTTGATGCATCGAGCACAACATTTTGCCATTAGTGTGTGCAGTTCAACATGCAAGCATTGTTTTACCCGCAGTTAACCTGCACGGGGACCTGATGTGAAGACACTGACAAACAAACTTTTAAAACTTTTTTTTTATCACACAAAAGTGTTCGTGGATCTTCTTATGATTACAGATGAACCACTGAAGTCACATGGATGGTTTTTGGTGTTTTGCTGTACTTTGAGAGTCCAGAACTGAAATTCCTGAAGGGTTGATAGCCTTCCCCTAAATCACTGATAGCTCCACCCTAAATGACTAATAGCCCCACCCTAATTAACTGATAACACCATCTTAAAGAACTGATAGTCCTGCCCAAAAATAATGATAACCCGGCCCAAAATCACTGATACCCCACCCTAAATTACTGATAGCCCCACCCTAAAGGACTGATAGCCCCACCCTAAATCACTGATAACCCCACCCTAAATTACTGATAGCCCCACCCTAAAGGACTGATAGCCCCACCCTAAATCACTGATAACCCCACCCTAAATTACCGATAGCCCCACTCTAAAGGACTGATAGCCCCACCCTAAATCACTGATAACCCCACCCTAAATTACTGATAGCCCCACACTAAACGACTGATAGCCCCACCCTAAATCACTGATAACCCCACCCCTTAATTACTGATAGCCCCACCCTAAAGGACTGATAGCCCCACCCTAAAATACTAATAGCCCCACCATAAAAGGGCTGATGGCCGCACCCTAAATCACTGATAGCCCCACCCTAAATCACTGATAACCCCACCCTAAATTACTGATAGCCCCACCCTAAAGGACTGATAGCCATACCCTAAATCACTGATAACCCCACCCTAAATTACTGATAGCCCCACCCTAAAGGACTGATAGCCATACCCTAAATCACTGATAACCCCACCCTAAATTACCGATAGCCCCACTCTAAAGGACTGATAGCCCCACCCTAAATCACTGATAACCCCACCCTAAATTACTGATAGCCCCACACTAAACGACTGATAGCCCCACCCTAAATCACTGATGACCCCACCCCTTAATTACTGATAGCCCCGCCCTAAAGGACTGATAGCCCCACCCTAAAACACTAATAGCCCTACCCTAAATCACTGATAGCCCCACCCTTAATTACTGATAGCCCAACCCTAAATGTCTGATAGCCATGCCCTAAAGGACTGATAGCCCCGCCCTAAGGGCATTCCATGTGACCAGAAGTGAAGAAAAGTCATTTCGATGAAAGCTTTTGAGGGCGAAACATGAAGTGCACTGATACATGGTTTATAACAAACACAATTTTGTGATCCACAAAATTTAAGTATGAATATTATTATTATGTAAAAATATGTAAATCACAATCATTAAGAATTGAGATAGATAGTAGATCCAGACGAGGATATTCATGCAGCTCTACATCACACCTTTCTTGTTCTTTTCTTTCATGACGACGGTCATGGCCATGCCGGGCGGAGGCGTCGGCTCTCCTCCGTTGGGGATTCGAGAAACCTGCAGCGAGCGGAAGTTACTCTTCAGGGTGTTTTTAATCCCCACGTCTCGTTTTTCACCTTCTCTCTTCTTCTCTGTGCCCTGCAACGTCCAGTAGTCCACCTGAAGACCCATCACCTCACCACCGGTGCCTGGAGAACTGCACACACACACAGACGTATGCTTGAGAAATACAAATATATTCTATTTGTGGAGTACACTGGGGTGTGTGTGTGGAGTACACTGGGGTGTGTGTGTGTGGAGTATACTGGGGTGTGTGTGTGGAGTACACTGGGGTGTGTTTGTGGAGTACACTGGGGTGTGTGTGTGGAGTACACTGGGGTGTGTTTGTGGAGTACACTGGGGTGTGTGTGTGGAGTATACTGGGGTGTGTTTGTGGAGTACACTGGGGTGTGTGTGTGTGGAGTACACTGGGGTGTGTTTGTGGAGTACACTGGGGTGTGTGTGTGTGGAGTACACTGGGGTGTGTGTGTGTGGAGTACACTGGGGTGTGTTTGTGGAGTACACTGGGGTGTGTGTGTGGAGTACACTGGGGTGTGTGTGTGGAGTACACTGGGGTGTGTGTGTGGAGTACACTGGAGTGTGTGTGTGGAGTACACTGGGGTGTGTTTGTGGAGTACACTGGGGTGTGTGTGTGGAGTACACTGGGGTGTGTGTGTGGAGTACACTGGGGTGTGTGTGTGGAGTACACTGGGGTGTGTGTGTGGAGTACACTGGGGTGTGTTTGTGGAGTACACTGGGGTGTGTGTGTGGAGTACACTGGGGTGTGTTTGTGGAGTACACTGGGGTGTGTGTGTGGAGTACACTGGGGTGTGTGTGTGGAGTACACTGGGGTGTGTGTGTGGAGTACACTGGGGTGTGTGTGTGGAGTACACTGGGGTGTGTGTGTGGAGTACACTGGGGTGTGTTTGTGGAGTACACTGGGGTGTGTGTGTGGAGTATACTGGGGTGTGTGTGTGGAGTACACTGGGGTGTGTGTGTGGAGTACACTGGGGTGTGTGTGTGGAGTACACTGGGGTGTGTGTGTGGAGTACACTGGGGTGTGTTTGTGGAGTACACTGGGGTGTGTGTGTGGAGTACACTGGGGTGTGTGTGTGGAGTACACTGGGGTGTGTTTGTGGAGTACACTGGGGTGTGTGTGTGGAGTATACTGGGGTGTGTGTGTGGAGTATACTGGGGTGTGTGTGTGGAGTACACTGGGGTGTGTGTGTGGAGTACACTGGGGTGTGTGTGTGGAGTATACTGGGGTGTGTGTGTGGAGTATACTGGGGTGTGTGTGTGGAGTATACTGGGGTGTGTGTGTGGAGTATACTGGGGTGTGTTTGTGGAGTACACTGGGGTGTGTTTGTGGAGTATACTGGGGTGTGTGTGTGGAGTACACTGGGGTGTGTGTGTGGAGTACACTGGGGTGTGTGTGTGTGGAGTATACTGGGGTGTGTTTGTGGAGTACACTGGGGTGTGTTTGTGGAGTACACTGGGGTGTGTGTGTGGAGTACACTGGGGTGTGTGTGTGGAGTACACTGGGGTGTGTGTGTGTGGAGTACACTGGGGTGTGTGTGTGTGGAGTACACTGGGGTGTGTTTGTGGAGTACACTGGGGTGTGTGTGTGGAGTACACTGGGGTGTGTGTGTGGAGTACACTGGGGTGTGTTTGTGGAGTACACTGGGGTGTGTGTGTGGAGTATACTGGGGTGTGTGTGTGGAGTATACTGGGGTGTGTGTGTGGAGTACACTGGGGTGTGTGTGTGGAGTACACTGGGGTGTGTGTGTGGAGTATACTGGGGTGTGTGTGTGGAGTATACTGGGGTGTGTGTGTGGAGTATACTGGGGTGTGTGTGTGGAGTATACTGGGGTGTGTTTGTGGAGTACACTGGGGTGTGTTTGTGGAGTATACTGGGGTGTGTGTGTGGAGTAGACTGGGGTGTGTTTGTGAGGTGTAGTTTCTCGTACCCTGCTCCAGACAGACTGGCAGAAACTGAGGGTGATGACGGAGGGGTGGAGGTCATGTCTTTCCCGTACGGTGTTCCCGTCTGAGCTGGAGGTGAGGAGAGCATGTTCACACTGCCCACCATCACTGCGTCATCAGAGTCCACTGTAAACACACACAAAAATTTGTTTTTGTGAAATGTGAGGACATTCCCTATGCCCTTAACCATAACTCTCACAATAATCCTGTGGCAACATATTGTCTTAAGACCCCAATAAGCATGATTATTACGGATTTTGAGTTACAAGGACATTATAAACCAGCTTAATAGAGTACACCTAGCACATATCCATCTCATTATACAAAAAAACTGTCCCTGTAAACCACCAAAACCAGCACACAAACATAAAAACATGTTGATATTGGTGGTTTATGAGGACTCTCCATTGGCGTAGTGTTTTCTGGAGTAAAAAGGACTTTACTATTTGTATACACTAGTTTTTTTGGCTCTAACCCTAAACACAACCCTCCCAATAATCATGTGGCAACATTTTTATGTCTCAAGACCCCATTAAGTATGATTTTTTTAAAGCGTTATGAGTTATAAGGACATCATAAACCAGCCTAATAGAGTACAACTAGCTCATACCCATGTCATTATACAAAAAACTGTCCCTGTAAACCACCAAAACCAGCACACAAACATACACACATATGTTGGTATTGGTGGCTTATGAGGACTCTCTATAGGCGTAATGTATTTTATACAGTAAAACACTTACCGTATAGCTCTACCCCTAAGCCTAACCACCTCATGCCCATGTCATTATACATAAAATTGTCCCTGTAAACCACCAAAACCAGCGCACACACACAAATGTTGACATTGGGGGTTTATGAGGACTCTTCATAGGCGTAATGTATTTTATACAATAAAACAACTTATTATATTGCTCTATGCCTAAATTTAACCCTCACAGTAATCCTTTGGCAACATTTTAATGTCTAAAGACCCATTGAGTATGATTATTAAGCATTTTAAGTTACAAGGACATCATAAACCAGCTTAATATAGTACAACTCATCTCATGACTATGTCATTATACATAAAATGGTCCCTGTAAACCACCAAAACCAGCACACAAACATACACAATGTTGATATTGGATAGTGGTTTATGAGGACTCTCTATATACATTAGGCATAATCTATTGTATACAGTAAAAAAACACTTGCTATATGGCTCTACTCCATCTCTACCCCTAAACCCAACCCTCGCAGGAAAAGTGTGGCAAAGATTAATGTCTAAAGACCCGATTAAGTACATTAATTAAGCATTGTGAGTTATAAGGACACTATAAACCAGCTTAATACGAGTAAAACTAGTTCATGCCCATCTCATTATAACAAAAACTGTCCCTGTAAACACAAACATACACACACAAACACACACACACACACACACACATACACACACAAATGTTGATATTGGTGGTTTATGAGGACTCTCCATAGTCGTCATGTGTTTCATACAGTACCAAACTCTTGACTCAAAGTAGATCATACCTGAAGTGGACAAGCTGTGCTCCACAATTCCCACTTTCACCAACTGCAGAGAAAACACATCCAGATCCTGCATTACCGAAGGTAGTTCAGATTGAAATATCATCATTGCTAATGTCTCTGCAGTGTGTAGTTCAGTGGAATGCATACGTTGTGCACAATACCGCAATGCAATGCTCTGAACATGACCTTCTGTTGTCAAAATGTCAGAAATGGCTGCTAGTGACTTCTAGCATTTTGTTTTTGACATGACATTTGGTCGAACTGAGATGACAGAGACATGTGTACACAAAATTAGCTGATATTTTGTCTAGTTTCTTACCTAAATATCTAAAAATTCTTAAATCAAGAAGCAATTTCTAGATGAGCAAAAAATATAGTCTTGTTTTCAGTAATAATGATTCAAAATGAAGCCTGTTTTCCTTTAAATTAAGCCAAATAATCTGCAAATGGGGTCAGAAAAATTAATCTAGTTTTTAGTTTTGACTTAAACTCATGTGTCAAACCCCATTGGCAGATTATTTAGCTTGTTTTAATTAAAACGGACCTCCTTTTAACTCATTATTTCTGAAAGTGTGCCTCAAATGCAGAGAAGATCTGCATAGAAAAACAATTTCTCACCCCAATGAAGGGGACGAACTTCTGGCAGGAGTCTTCATCAGGGCTGTGGAGTGAAGCAGAGGTCAGCGTTAGAGTGTTAGTGTGTGTGTATATGTTTCTGAGCAGGTGATGGGCTGTGAGATGTGTGTGGGGTGAGAATGCTGTGACCGACACACACACACACACACACACACACACACACACACACACACACACAGCAGCGCTGTCCCGTAGCTGGAGGAGTGAGGGTGAGGAGACTCATGCCATGATGGGACGCTTCTTACAGCCTCTGCAGGTCTGGAGGTGTAAGGCTGTGGCTATGAGGTCGATACTGTGCTCAAATCTAGACTTTAACCTCTCAAAGATGCTTTGACGTAATCGCAAACCAAACATGAACAGAGGGTGGGGAATATAATTCTGACCAATCAAAATGCAGGAAACAGATTTCCTGCATTTTGATTGGTCAGAATTATACCAGGTCAGAGTCTTGTTGTTGTCTTGCTACAATGCGTCACTTATAATCTTGGGCTGGAGCAAAAGAAACGTACAACAGGTGTGAAAGTATCCTTCTTTCAATTGGGTTGAGGTCAGGGTATTGGCTGGGCCATTCTAGCGGCTTTATTTTCCTTTCTGAAAGCACATGAGAGTTTCCGTGGCTGTGTTTGGGTTCTCATGTGCTTTCAGAAAGACGCGACGCAATTGTTGTTTGCTAGTTTCAGCTCGGCGCAAGAGTTATTTGACGTTTAACACCACGCGGTTTAAATAGCAAATGCATTTGCGCTCCCCATTTATTTTGAATCGCACTATTGACCTTATTCTAAAATGCGGAAGTGCGCCTGTTTTCGCGATTGTCTTAGAACTTCCGTTTCAGTCACCTATGGGAGAAATGACAAGGAATAATAAACGGCAGAAAACGGTCAAACTACTTGCTCTACAAACAAATGTTTGCATGACTATACAGACCAAGTAGAATAATATAACAAGGAAATATCAGTTTGCAACATCAAACAGCGAAACAAACAGTTTTTAATGTCTAAAAATGAATGGAAGTGAATGAGACCGGAAGTCTCGTGCCAAAAAGATTCAAATGGCAGCGCCCGCTCGTCTGTAGAGAATAAGGTCAATAGGACCTTGATGTTGCCTCCAGCAACTTTTTGATCCTGAAAGTGACGTTTACTGACATTTTTAATAGTTTAAAGTGATTTGTTAAATTAAATTACCGTACAAAAGACAGCTAATAAACAGATTTAATTCTGTGTGTGTGTTATTTCCAATACAACACACTGCCTGTTATGCAGAAATCACTTTAATAAGGGGTGTAAACCCAGTTGTGTGTGAGTATAAGCAGCCTCTAATGGTGAAAGTGTATTAAGTGTATGTGTTATAATCAGACTTGATGAATGAAACACTTTGATTGACATTCTCCCTTTGTATGATGTCATCAGAAGAGGAAAGCCCCGCCCACTAGTGACCCTCTCTCCCTCATTAGCATAGGACGTCAGTCTTGTTTTGAATCTGCTACTATGCTGACAAACAGGCATCTATAGCGCCGCCCCTCTTCTGAAAAGAGCACAATCTCATTTGCATTTAAAGCGACAGTCACTAAAATTAAGATGAAAGCCTAAAAGGGTCAGCTTCAGAGAGTTATAAACATTATCTGTGTGCTATTTTAAGCAGAAACTTCACACACACACACACTCTAGAGATTTATTTTGCATCTAGTAGAAAGGGGCATAATAGGTCACCTTTAGATTTTTCCCCTTAAGTTTTGTTCCAGAAAAGTAGTATGGTTGTAAATTGGCAGTGTAATGGCTGATATTTTAAAGTGGTCTGATGAAACATCTACAGCACAAATCTCATCCTTTGCTGTTCAATCATTTTTTTTTCTCTTTGTGGTCTTCTATCAGGTCCTGTAGCGCTGGTCTCTTCTATATATCTCCTTTCCTCCTCCTCTATTTTACTCTGCTTCATATAAAGTGATAATTGGCTGCGTGACCTTTTGTATCTGTGCTCGTCCTTTAGCTGCAGACTGGCACAGATTAATCTTCCAGTCTCTGTGTGTGTGTGTGTGTGTGTGTGTTTCCGTCAGTGTTTGATGTACTTCAATTATTCATACATTCAACACTGTTTTTCATAAGACTATTAGCACGGTGTGCCAGAGATAAAGCTGTGACTCATTAAAAAATAAAAAATATAGATATGTTTTTGCACGTTCATGAAACTGAACTTAATTATCAACAGAATAAATCTTCAAAGCAGCGTTGGGTATAATGACCTATTAAGTAAATAAACTAGTTATCTCTTAAAATTTAAATTATGCATTTATTTTGATATTTATAGTGTTAAACTTCTCTGAAAGTATGTTTAACGAAAGAATGTTATGTTTATATTAAATGCTAAAGCTAATAGCTAATAAACTAAAGTCGAAATTCCTCCTTAAATTTAAAGAAACATTTAAAATAACATTTTACACCTTTCTTAAGAGTTAAAATGATGCGTTTGAGCTTTTTTAATCTATTCAGCCAATCTCCGGGTCTTCGGAGCACTTTTAGCTTAGCTTAGCATAGATCATTGAATCGGATTAGACCGTTAGCATCTTAAGATACCTTATAAACAATAAATTAAGAAATGACTCAATATGTGGTATTTATGAAATATAGTCTCATTTATTTTGATATATATAGTTTACTTCTCTGAAAAGAATGCTATGTTTATAGTAAATGCTAAAGCTAATAGCTAATAAGCTAAAGGCCAAATTTTCTGTCAAATGTAAAGGAACACTCCTTCTTTTAGTAAATAGGCTCGTTTTACACCTCTCCTAGAGTTAAATAATGAGTTTTAGATTATTTTAGTTCATTCAACTGATCTATGGGTTTTCGGGAGCACTTTTAGCTTAGCTTAGCATACATCATTAAATTGAATTAGACCGTTAGCATCTAAAGATACTTAATAAATGATGAATTAAGAAATGACTCAATATGTGGTATTTATGAAATGTAGTCTCCTTTATTTTGATATAGTGTTTAACTTCTCTGAAAAGAATGTTATGTTTATATTAAATGTTAAAGCTATTAGCTAATAGGCTAAAGGACAAATTTCCATTCAAATTTAAAGGAATACTCCACTTTTTAGAAAATAGGCTAATTTTACAGCTCTCCTAGAGTTTAAAGGATGAAATTTAAATTTTTTAAATCCATTTACACGGTCTTCGGGAGCACTTATAGCTTAGCTTAGCATAAATCATTGAATCAGATTAGACCATTAGCATCTTAAGATACTTCTAAAAGAATGAATTAAGAAATGACTCAATATGTGGTAAGTATGAAATATAGTCTCATTATTTTGATATATATAGTCTTTAACTTCTCTGAAAAGAATGTTCTGTTTATGTTAAATGCTAAAGCTATTAGCTAATAAGCTAAAGCTAAATTTCCGATCAAGTTTAAAGGAACACTTTTTTTGTAAATACCATTTTACACCTCTCCTAGAGTTAAAATGATGCGTTTGAGCTTTTTTAAATCCATTCAGCCAATTTCGGAGTTTTCGGAAGCACTTTTAGCTTAGCTTAGCATACATTATGGATCAGATTGGACCAGTAGCATCTTATCTTTTTTATGGATTTTAAACAGTATTAAGTCATGTAGCTAAATTTCTTTTTGAGTAATAAATAACATTTCCATCACAGTAATTATTAATGTAATTAAGCACATTTTTAATGATGTTTTTAAAGTAATTCCCCCAACACGTCACATTAATATCTCAACACAAACTCGTTTAGCCGCTAAACCAAAGTTAGTCAGCATCTCTTATTTCCAAACCTGTTAAATTCAAAGCAAACTAAAGTGAGTTAAAGACACAAAAAGACGTCATCATGAAAACACCAAACACACAGTGAGCAGAAACGAGTGCAGACGCGGACAGGTGTGTGTGCGCGCGTGCGGGGTTAACACACTGAGAGCATGAGTGATTTAAACCACAGCAGACACTGACGTAACCCAAAAACACACGGTTAGGTACCTGATGTAAAAATCAAAATACAAACTTCTTTTCCTTGAAGGCAAAAACAAAAACAGAAACAGGAGGGAAAAACCCAAAGCATAACAGTTACTGCGGCGTCCCCAACACACACATGTCCACTTCTCAATGACAAAACAAAGGCAGATCAAGCAAAGCAGTGACACAACCCCAAAACAAAACTAGATGATAAGGTCTGAGGACACACTTTATGGTGGCTTGACGAAGCCTGTTGAAGTAGTTTATTTAGTTTAAAATAGCATCAAGTTGGCTGGAAGAATGTTTAAGATCTCTGCAGTCAACGATGTGACCACTTTAAAGACTGAAGCAGGCCTGTAAAAAGCTGACCCATGTCTGAGGTTGCTAATAGCACGATACTACCATGAGTTAGTATGATTCTAACATGAATTAGCATGTTTCTAACACAAATTAGCATGTTGTCAGCATGATTCTAGCATGAATTAGCATATAACTAGCCCAATTCTAGCATAAATTAGCATTTTATTATCACAATTCCATCATGAATTACCATGCATCTAGCATGATTTAGCATGTTGTTCCCATATTTATAGCAAAAAATATCACGTTGCTAGCATGTTTCTAGCATGAATTAGCATGTTGCTAGAATGGTACTAACATAAATTAGCATGTTTCTAACACAAATTAGCATGTTGTTAGCATGATTCTAGCATGAATTGACATGGAACTAGCCTGATTTTAACATGGATTAGCATGTTACTAGCATGTTTCTAGCATGAATTAGGAGGATATTAGCATGATTCTAGCATGAATTAGCATGCTATTATCACAATTCCATCATGAATTATCATGTATCTAGCATGATTTAGCATGTTGTTACCATATTTCTAGCAAAAAATAGCACGTTGCTAGCATGAACTAGCATGTTGCTAACATGGTTCTAACATGAATTAGCATGTTTCTAAAACAAATTAGCATGTTGTTAGCATGATTCTAGCATGAATTAGCATGCTGTAAGCATGATTCTAGCATGAATTGACATGTAACTAGCCTGATTCTAGCATGAATTAGCATGTTACCAGCCTGATTATAGCATGAATTAGCATGTTACTAGCCTGATTATAGCATGAATTAGCATGTTACTAGCCTGATTATAGCATGAATTAGCATGTTACTAGCCTGATTATAGCATGAATTAGCCTGTTACTAGCCCGATTAAAGCATGAATTGACATGTAATTAGCCTGATTCTAGCATGAAGTAGCATGCTGAAAGCATGATTCCAACATGAATTAGCATGTTGTTAATTTTAACATGATATTAGCATGATTATAGCATGAATTGACATGTAACTAGCCTGATTCTAGCATGAAGTAGTATGTTGTTAGTATGATTCCAACATGAATTAGCACAATTGTAGCATGAATTAGCATGTTGTTAGCATGATCCTAACATGTAACTAGCCTGATTATAGCATGAATTAGCATGTTGTTAGCATGATTATAGCATGTTTAAGCATGAATTAGCATGTGATGGCATGACTAGCATGTCACTAGCATGTTTCTAGCAAGATTAGGATGTTAAATCAATTAGCATGTGTTACAATAGCTAGTCACAGTCTATGGGACAGTTGCTAGTGTGTTGCTAGTGGTTGCTAGGGTGTGGCTAGTAAGTTTAAAGGTCATCAGTGATTGGCTGCTGAGTTAAATGAGCTCAGCCATTAGTCTGTGGGACATTCTGACGCAGAGTTATGAGCTCACAAAGTTTGACCCAATGTTAAGTCAATGGGACTTTTCAGAACATTCTGGGTCGTTTTTTTAGAAAACCCAAAGTCGGATCAGTTAGAAAAGACATAGCAACCCGAGTCAGAGCAGTCTGAAGGGTTGACGAAAGTTTGAAGAATGGAGCTTGAAAGGCGTAGGAGGAGATACACTTTAAAATTATGTATCATAGATGTATACACTAGGGACCCTGAGCATGCGTCAATAGTGCCGCCATATTGGTACAGTGCTCCCAGGACAAGTGTCATTCAACCGCACTAGTCAAGACAGTGTTATTACGTGAAGATGCTGGACTTTAGCGCTGTGTACGGGTGTAGTAACAAGCAAACAAAGAAAACAAAGCACACATTTCATAGGTAAGGTTTAGTTGTTTACGTTTTTGTATGTTACGAACTTTTGTGCTAAACAGGTCACGTTATTGATGATGATACAGTCACTTACTGCATTCACCATAACTCGCACTAAACACTCGGCTCATGCTAGTTTTGTTGAACAAAATCAGCAAACAATGCAAAAGAAATATGACAACGAGATGCTGCGCTGCCAGAAACTTGCATTATTGTCGACTAGTGAACGAGTCGTTCATAACGGAGATTCATTTCCAAACGAGTCGCTCCCTCAGTCAGTATGAGAAGTGAAAGCAGGAGAGGAGCCGTGTGTTTCAGGACATGATTAGATCAAACAGGGAGGGTGGATAATACATTTACATACACACAAACACAAGCTCTTTGTCAGGAATGCCTGTGCGATCCATACATCCACGTAGAAAAGTGATGTAAAATTATAAGTTTCATAAATAAAAATAAAAAAATAGCATATTGACCACTGGGAAAACTCCTGATCATAGATATTTGTGTATATGTGTGTATCTCTGGCTCTGGATGGCCACAGTCCTCCACTGCAGCGCATTCATTTCAAAGGAGCGCTACCCTGTACTAAAATGGCGGCTCTATTGACGCATTCCTTCAACGTAGGCGACATCTAATGTATATATCTGTGGAATAGCGTAAGCACTGCTGTTGTTTGATCTTCTTTATGGATGATAATGGTTATGATAACGTAATAATCTGTAAGTGAATCTCACTCAATATGTCCGTGTCACATTTCATCCCCCCCCCCCCCCAAAAATAAACGAATGATGTCTATTTTACATTCAAATCTCATTACTTCAACAAGTCTCCGAGATTAAGCAGCTTATTTATCTTTCTTAAAGGGATAGTTGACCCAAAGCTGATTCATGTAACCTCCTTTTACTTGGGGAAACCTTCATGAGAGTCTTCCACTAAACACAAAATGGACACATACCCATAAATACATATCCGGAGAAATGTGCGTCCCAGGAGCTACATTTCTTGCAGTTTTGTTTTCCACCGGAGTCTGCTGTGTACGTTTTTTCAGATCTGCTGTTCTCACGTTAATCTACACACGTACTTTAGAGTTTACGCACAGCTCCACACAATCTAGTAGTCATTCATTTTCCTTCGGCTTAGTCCTTTATTGATTAGGGGTCGCCACAGCGGAATGAACTGCCAACTATTCCAGCAGATGACTTTTTAGTCGCGAGGCAGTACTGGGAAACACCCATACACACTCATTCACACACACTCATACACTACAGCCAATTTAGTAAATTTAATACAGTAGGTAGTGCTGTCGCTTCACAGCAAGAACGTTGCCGGTTCGAGTCTCGGCTGGGTCAGTTGGCGTTTCTGTGTGGAGTTTGCATGTTTGCACATTCGCTTGGGTTTCCTCAGGGTGCTCCGGTTTCCCCAACAGTCCAAACACCTGCGGTACAGGTGAATTGGGTAGGGTAAGCTAAAATTGTCTGTAGTGTATGAATGTAAATGAGTGTGTATGGGTGTTTCCCAGAGGTGGGTTGCAGCTGGAAGGGCATCCGCTGCGTAAAACATGTGCTGGATAAGTTGGCAGTTTGTTCCACAATGGTGACCCCGGATTAATAAAGGGAGTAAGCCGAAAAGAAAATGAGTGAATGAATGCTTTCGGATTCAGTGTGCAATAATTTTATAAAAACCAACCACATTTAGGCGATTTTTAGCCAATTTATATTATAATAATGACTTATAAGACTACAGAATTAACAAACACTTACTTAATTTGTCAAAGCATGGTTTCTCCGTCAGTTTTTCTTATGAAATCTGGGGTGAAATGTGACCTGGACATGCTCTTATCTTATTTTTACCTCCTCTGAATGTTGTTTTCTAGTTAGGACAAACTGTATTTAGGGCAGATGGTGAACAAATATATATATATATACGGTACATTAAAGTATAAATGACACATGCCAAAAACATTCACATTGTTAATTAAAACTTCTCATGCACAAACAAACATACACATACACACACAACAACAAAACAAACCTTTTCTGTTTATAGGTGAGCATTGCTTCAGAGATGGGGAACTGGTGCGACAGATTGGCTCCAGCCAGATACTGAGAGACGCGTCCGGCCACATCAATATTATCTACAATAATAATAATAATAAAAATAAGAAGAAGCAATATATGAGTTGATGTGACGATGCAGGGATGCATAGGGACTGATATTTTTTGGTAAATTTATATATGTATATATATATAGCAGTCCGTCTGACCTGAAGAGGGAGCTTCTAGCCTGCTGAAAACATCCCTCCATCCTGTGTCCATGAAGATGTTGTTGAACTTGCTGTCAAATGTAGAGATGTATTTGGCCAGAGGATGACAACCTGACGCAAAACACAGAGAAGTTCACTCCTGATGATGAAGTACTAGAGAAACCCTAACACTTTTTGATCAATCAATCAATCAGCCAATCAGCCAATCAATCAATCAATCAATCAATCAATCAGTCAATCAGTCAATCAATCAATCAATCAATCAATCAATCAATCAATCAATAAATCAATCAATCAATCAATCAATCAATCAATCAATCAATCAATAACTAAATCAATAAAAAATAACTCAATTAATCAATCAATCAATCAAATAATCCATCAATCAATCAAACCAAACAAAAAACCAAAACGACCAAACAAAAGCAAAACAACCAGTCAATAAAACAACAAACCAACATCCAAACAACCAAAAAGATAAAATCAATCAATAAAACAATCAAACAATCAATCAAACTCATAAAATAATAAAACAATCAATTAAACAAAAAATTAAATCAAACAAACAAATAAACACAAAACGATCAATCAATAAAACAACCAACAAACCAAAAATCAAATCAATCAATCAATCAACTAAATGACCGCTCAATCAAATAAACACTCAGTTAATCAAACAAAAAACAACCAACCAACCAAACATACAAAAATAAAACAAACGAAAACAACAACAAACAGAAAAATTAACCAACCAATCAAATAATCGATCAATCAATCAAACCAAACAAAAAACTAAAACAAACAAACTAAAGCAAAAAAAAACAGTCAATAAAACAACAAACCAACCAAACAACCAACCAAACAAACAAACAAAAATGTATTAATCAATCAATCAATGAAATCAAATAAAACGAATCAATCAATCAATCCGTTAATAAATCAAATAAAATAAATAAAAAATCAATCAATTAAACAAAAAAAATACAGGTAATACAACAAACAAACAATGGAATGAACAAATAAACAGACAATCTAATCCTCAATCAATCAATCAATAAAAACAAAAAATCTATCAAACAAATGAACAATCAATCAAACAAACAAACATAATTTAACAAAACAAACAATGTATCAAACAAATAAACAAACAATAAATTAATTAAGCAATCAATCAAAAAAACAAACAAACAAACAAACAATCAATCAATCAATCAATCAATCAAAGAAACAAAAAACAATCAATTAAACAAAAAATTAAATCAAACAAACAAAAACAAAACAATCAGTAAACAAAACAAACAAACAATGGATCAAACAAATAAACAAACAATAAATCAAACAAACACTCAATCAATCAATCAATCAAATGAACAATCAATCAAAGAAACAAAAAACAATCAATTAACAAAAAAAATCAATCAATCAATCAATCAAAAAACAAAGAAAAACAAAAATCAATCAATCAATAATTTTAATACAAAAATGGAAAAAAAATAAAGAAACAAACTAACAAACAATTGAAGATCAATCAATCAAGATGCGTTACGATGTACAGTTCATTGACTGGTGCAGTGTATGTGTATATCTACAGCTTTGACTTATAGTGTTGCTTGGGCTGATATTTACCGACAGGGATGAGCAGGAAGCGGATGTAGTTGAGCCAGTCGGGGGTTTTGTTGGCGAGTTGCTCCACGAAGCAGCGCAGGACTGAACTCAGGTAACTCTGATCTCCAGCCACGGACACTTTCATGGTGGGAGGAGTCTGAGCGTTACAGTTACAGCTGACACACACACACACACACGCACACACACACACACACTTTTTATAAGGGAAGGTATGTACCGTATAGCCCATTACAGCTAACAGTGAGCTGTAGCATTGTTACAGTGTAGTTTATGTGTTCAATCGTTCTTACAATCTCTGGATCCTGGTGACGATGGTGTTGAAGGCGGCCTGGACGTCTGCGGGGGAAACTGTGGACACGATGGGCTGCTTGTGCTCCTGCAGAAGCTCATTCAGATACTGAAACACCAACAGAGGAGACACGGAGAGTGTGAATAAAAGAAGAACCGCTGCAGGAAACCAGAGCCTCCACATCAAAACAAGCAGAACCAGTGAGAAGAGCACTCAGGGTAATGCGTCAGCTTCATAACGGCCCCTATTAGAACAATGTGCTGTTTTAAATAGTGAACTCTCACACAAATAAACACATGTCTAATCATAACAGTGTTAATAACTCATCTCTAACAACTGATTTATTTCCTCTTTGTCATGATGACAGTAAATAATATTAGACTAGATATTCTTCAAGACACTTCTATACAGCTTAAAGTCACATGTAAAGGCTTCACTAGGGTAATTAGGCAAGTCATTGTATAACAGTGGTTTGTTCTGTAAACAATCCAAAACAAATATTTCTTAAGGGGGTAATGCAATAATATTGACCTTAAAATTAGTTTAAAACAATTAAAAACTGCTTTTACTCTAGACGAAATAAAACAAATAAGACTTTCTCCAGACTTTCTTTTATTTTACAGTACCATTAATAGTTTTGAGTAATAGTTTTATTCAGTAAAGTTCTGATGGACGGCATTTCTTCCAAATTGAAAATAAAATTTCATAACATTTATTTTGCATAAAATAGCCCACACGTTCACATTTTTTTAGCCAACAGAAGAATAATATATTTAGTTTTTAATATTAGTATATTTTCTTTTAGATGGAAATGTATATTTTCCAGCCAGGGTTGCTTAATAAACACCCCCTCGCATGAACTTGCAGCGAGTGAGACAGAGAAAATGAAAGCACATCAGAGGAAAGATCAGATGCTCAAGACAAAATAATGACAAATATTTAAAAATTTGTAAATCTATAACAGAGGTTTGTGATACAACAATTACAGCAGAGCATTGATTAAATTCTTATTCATTCATTCATTTTCTTGTCGGCTTAGTCCCTTTATTAATCCGGGGTCGCCCCAGCGGAATGAACCGCCAACTTATCCAGCAAGTTTTTACGCAGAGGATGCCTTTCCAGCGGCAACCCATCTCTGGGAAAATTAAATTCCTATTTCCCACTAAAATTAAACAAGTAGACGAGTGAAGGACGAACAAAATTTTTTTTTGTATATTTTCCTTGTAAAACATGTTTTTTTTTTAGATCTTTCTTGAATTTTTTTTTTTGTATATTTTTCTTGTAAAAACTTTTTTGTATATTTTTCTTGTAAAAAAACTTTTTTTGTATATTTGTCATGGAATTGTTTTTTATATATATTTTTCTTGGAAAAAATATTTTGTATATTTTTCGTATAAATTTTTTTGTATATTTTTCTTGAAATTTTTTTTTGCATATTTCTCTTGAAAAAAAATATTTTATATATTTTTAGTAGAATTTTTTTTTTGTATATTTTCCTTGTTTTTCTTTTTTCTTGTAATTTGTATTTTTTTAATGAATTTCTTTTGGTATAATTTGTATCTTAATGTCAATGTATTTTTTGTTGGTCAGTTATCAACTAAATAAACAAGAATAAAGAATAACATCTGAGGTGACAAGCTTCAAAACCAGTCTACTTTATGCTTCAGCGCCAAAGCACGAACTGGTTTATCTAGAAAAGTGAAAACTATATTAAACTGTTTTCACTATTAATGACAAAATCATCCATTGCTCCGGTCAGTTTAAATTGAATTAGTTTAATCAAGTAATTTGAATAAGCAACACAGGCTTTAACAATGTATTTGCAGCACTTAAAGTGTGTCCAGATTACCTCAGCAGAACAAACTCAGTTGGAAGGATGAGAGAACTCAGAAACTCAATGTGAGAATGGAGATGTCTGCACATTTGTGCCAGTCTGTCAGATAAAACTGCTTAAAACACTTGAATATTTTTAAAGTAGTTAAAAGGGTTACGAAACACCAAAACACATGTTTTGAGCTGTTGACAGTCATATATGTGTCCCACTCTGCTAAAAACACTATTTAAGACAAAATCGTGTGATCTGACCATGGCTTAAGAGCTGCAGAGAGTTATAAACAGTATTATAAACACTATCTGTAGGGTATTATGAGCTGAAACACACACACACACACACACACACACACACACACACACACACACACACACACACACACACACACACACACACACACACACTCTCTAGGGACATCAGAGACTTATTATACATCTTTAGTTATTAAGTATATTTATTGACAAAAATAAACGTCTGAATATCCAATCACCTGCCCCTGCCAGTCTGTCGTGTTAATCAGGATGATGTTTTCGGGCAGATGTTCGTCCGAGTTCAGGATCTGGTTGAGCTGATCGTACACTGATTTCCTAGGCACCTGTGACAGACAGAGACGCCGTCAGATTGGGAAACGTGTGTGTGTGTGTGCTTCTCTCAGCATCTGCTTCTCCCGGGATCACACACTTACACAAACCTGCGTGATGAGCCGTGAGTCTGGCGAGGTCTCGCTCTCGATGCTGCTGGTGCGGTCGCTCTGAGCTTTGGAGTTCTGCCGGTCCTTCATGGATGTGCTGCGAGGACGCCTCTGCAGTTTACTGTCCGCTTTACTGCACACACAGCAAGGACAAACACTGATTAGCAATGCACAACACATCCTGCAGCTCACATCTATTCATTTTTCCCTGTATTTCATCAGCAATCAGCTTATTCATCAGAGGTCACCACAAGGGAATGAACCGCAAACTTATCCAGCATTTGTTTTACACAGCGGATGCCCTTCTAGCCACAACCCTGTACTGGGAAACCCCCATACACTCTAACATTCACACACCCATACACTACAGCCAATTTAGTCAATTCCCCTATAGCGCATGTTTGGACTATTGGGGAAACCGGAGCACCTGAAGGAAACCCACGTTAACACGGGGAGAACATGCAAACTCCACACAGAAATGCCAACTGACCCAGCTGGGACTCGAACCCGTGACCTTCTTGCTGTGAGGCCTGTGCTAACCACTGAGCCATCATGCCGACCTTTATCTGCTCTATTTGTTAAACTATCTTTGTGTGTGTATGTGTGTCTGATCAGAGCTCATTAATATTCACAACCCTTCCAAATATGGTCAAAATAGACCCTGTCTTCTTATGGAACATATATTTGAGATGATGATAGATGATTTGTATTTTAACGGTAAAGGTTTGTAATAATATGCAGTTCTGCACATCTGCCACCAGGCACTTTCCTACAATCCCTCCATATCTCTATAAAAGCACTGTGCTCTTCAGAGTGTGCCTCACACAGGCAAGTGGGCTTGACAAACCAACTGTAGAAACACTCTTCTCTTCATATGCACCAGGCGCTTTAGTTAAACTCCATCTTATAAGGACTCAACTCAATGCATTTCAGCATGTAGACATGGTCAAGAGGATCTGCTGCAGATCAGGTGAGCATCAGAATGGGGAAGAAAGGAGATTTAAGTGACTTTGAACGTGGCATGGTTGTTGCTGCCAGACGGGCTGCTCTGAGTATTTCAGAAACTGCTGATCTACTGGGATTTTCACGCACAACCATCTCTAGGGTTTACAGAGAATGCTCCAACAAAGAGGAAATATCCAGAGAGCGGCAGTTCTGTGGGCGCAAATGCCTTGTTGATGAGGCCAGAGGTCAGAGGAGAATGGCCAGACTGGTTCCAGCTGTTAGAAAGGCAACAGTAACTCAAATAAGCACTCGCTACAACCGAGCTCTGCAGAAGAGCATCTCTGAACACACAACACGGCCAACCAAGAGTCTCCATTTCTGCTGTCGCATACTTGGGTCAGAATTTGGCCTCAACAGCATGAAAGCATGGATCATCCTGCCTTGTATCAGCGGTTCAGGCTGGTGGTGGTGGTGTAATGGTGTGGGGGAGATTTTCTTTGGGTCCATTAGTACCAATTGAGCATCAACGCCACAGCCTACCTGAGTATTGCTGCTGACCATGTCCATCCCTTTATGAGCACAGTGTCTCCATCTTCTGATGGCTACTTCCAGCAGGATAACGCAGCATGTCATAAAGCTCAATCATCTCAGACTGATGAACATGACGATGAGTTCACTGTACTCAAATGGCCTCCACAGTCACCAGAGCTCAATCCAATAGAGCAGCTTTGGGATGTGGTGGAACGGGAGATTGGCATCTTGGATGTGCAGCCGACAAATCTGCAGCAACTGTGTGATGCTATCATGGAGCGAAATCTCTGAGGAATATTTCCTGTAGCTTGTTGAATCTACGCCACAAAGGATTAAGGCAGTTCTAAAGCCAAAAGGAGGTTCAACTCAGGACTAGTAAAATGTACCTAATAAAGTGGCCAGTGAGTGTATATCGTTAGTATAGCTAGATTAGCACAACAGTATGCTAGTTACCTATAGTGTGTATATTCATGATGATGTTTATTTAGCGTTAAGCACTGTAGTCCTCCGAAACATGACATTTGGTTCCACTGTGTCCACACTTGATAATAAAGCTCGACTTGTTTCCATTGTTTCTTCGGTCTGAAGCGCATTAATCGAGCAGACTGTGCATCATAATGTGTGTGGCGTCTTTTTTGTGTCCCGAGGCGCTGCAGAAACAAGCTAAAAGAGGCGAATCATTGATGCGTTCCAGCCTGACGAGTCTTAATGAGCTCATTAGCCGACACACACAGACACACACACACACACACACACACACACACACACACACACACACACACACACACACACACACACACAAACAGATGGGGCTTCTTCAGCTCAGCACTTTCTGTCCTGTGGGCTTTCACAACATAAACTCTCTTAAAACGCTTCACACATCGCTCACTGTAATAAACGCTGACTCGCTGTAACCCAGTGATGGTGTCAAATACTGGGTCAAAATACAGCACTATAAAAAACGTCTTGGTTACTAACGTAACCCTCGTTCCTTGAATTGGGAACTCCGACGTGTGTCTGGTAGACACTTTGGGAGAACGTTAGTCGACCAATCACACTGAAGAGTCTGAAAACTGGCCAATGAATGCCAATGAGTGGGCAGAGCTGGGCTCTGCAGGTGCCAGTGATTAATCATTAGTCCAGTATACAGCTGGTGCATGCAGAGCGAGCCTTTAGATTATTGCCTGCTGAAGAGCCGAACACTTAGCTAACAACTGGAGACTCAGCTGCTGTGGCATCAGAGACACACGTCTCCGTTCCCTATTCGAGGAACGAGGGTTCCATTAGTAACCGAGACATTTCCCTTCATGGGAACTCTGATGTGTGTCTGGAAGACACTGGGAGAGGGTATGGAAAATGCCACAGCAGCTTAACCTGTCACACACCTGATGTGTCTGTCTGATGCGCCATGAAGGGGAACCAGAGTCATGTTAGACAGAACACAGACGATACAGAGAAGCTGTGAAATCAAGTCAATCAGACAGGTGTGTGTGTGTGTGTGTTTTAACTGGGTGACGTGTGTGTCTGAGTGAGTGTATATGTGTGTGTGTGTTTTACCTGGGTGACATGTGTGTCTGAGACTCAGCTTTGCAGAGTTTTCCGAGCGCTCCTACTGTCTTCTCTGTGTTTGTGTCCCAGCTCATGTTGCTGTCACACACTGCCACACCACTGCCCGCCTCGTCCTCCGGCAGCTCCTGCACACACATGCATCAGCACACACACATTAGCACACACTCCTTTTCTCTCTCACAGACATTAGCACATAAACACACACTCTCTCTGTCTCTTACACACACTCTCTCTCAGACAGACACACACACACACTTTTTCACATGTGTACTGATGCGTGTATGTGTGTGCTGATGTGTTGTGTGTGTATGTGTGTGTGCTGATGCATGTGTGTGTGTGTGTTTGCGTGTTCTGATACATGTGTGTGTGTGTGTGTGTGTGTGTCTGTGTGTGCTAACTTGTATGTTTGTGTTAGTATGTGTCTGCTTATGTGTGTGTGCTGATATGTGCGTGTGTGTGTGTATGTGTGTTTGTGCTGATACATGTGTGTGTATGTGTGTGTGCTGATGCATGTGTAAATGTGTGTGTGCTAATGTGTGTGTTTGCGTTCTGATGCATGTGTGTGTGTATGTGTGTGTGTGTGAGACTGACCGCTGCTGTGGAGTCCACTACTGTAGAGTCGTCTGGATATCGGCTCGATACTGCTCTGTTCTTATCCACTGTTAACAGATCACCACACTGCAGGCATACACACACACACACACACACACACACACACACACACACACAAACAAAGATCAGCAATTTTAGTTTTGCAACCCTTACAAACACTCGATCTGATGTACTTACAAACACTATATCATGCTACAAAGGGTCAGTTCACACAAAAATGACAATCCTGCCATTATTGTGTGTGTGTGTGTGTGTGTGTGTTGTACATACAGCAGCCGGCGTGTCTCTCGGCTGGCTCTTCTGACTGTGCAGACTGCCGATCTCCGTCTGTGAGCTGGAATGAGACATTCCCTCAAAGAACGGCCTTGAGAAGAAAACACACACACACACACACACACACAAACGTACAATATAAAAACAGGCTGAAAGCCAGACGCTGGTCAGAAGCACAGCACCAGTCGTGTTCTTTAAGTGCTGTCTACACTGGCAGCACATCTGCAGAGACAAAGCAACTGGAAGTCCTTGATTTCCACTGAACGTCAATGAAAGTGCTGGCCATGTTCACTCATGTATCTCCTGAGTTGATGCATTACACTCTGCAGCCCCTACTCAAACACATTCTCCTGCAGAACAGTCATTTGTCGCGACCAAAAATGTAGGCCTTGTCAAAATAAAAATGTTTCAGTGACTTTAATAAGAGAATCCAGAAGCAGGAACGACTAGTAAAACCAACAATGCACTGGGAATAACTTCAGGAACACAGTCTAAACTTGTTATCCACCAGCCTAAATCAGCAAAAAGTGCGGTGCTGTAATGGTGTGGGGGAGATTTTCTTGGCACACTTTGGGTCCATTAGCACCACAGCCAGCAGTACCAACTTGAGTATTGCTGCTGACCATGTCCATCCCTTTATGAGCACAGTGTCTCCATCTTCTGATGGCTACTTCCAGCAGGATAACGCAGCATGTCATAAAGCTCAATCATCTCAGACTGATGAACATGACGATGAGTTCACTGTACTCAAATGGCCTCCACAGTCACCAGAGCTCAATCCAATAGAGCAGCTTTGGGATGTGGTGGAACGGGAGATTGGCATCACAGAGCGCCAATCATCTCAGACTGGTACTAGTAAGGTGTACCTAATAAAGTGGCCGGTGAGTGTATATATAAGAGGTCTGTGTCTGAAATAAAAGTATGGGAGTTGTCGCTTTTTTTAGCGTGTAGCATGACTGAACGTACTTGAGTTTGGGTTTTGGGGTGCTGAGGAGACTTTCGTTGTCCTCCATCTCTGGGCCGCTGTCGCTCTGGTTATAAACCTCCAGACTGTCGTACAGAAGATCCAGATCTTCCACCTCCTGTGTCTGATCCACCGGATCCGAGTCCAACACCTGTTACAGTAAAAGTAAAATCAGCAATTAAAAAAGCCTGTAGCAAATACATTGTTATGCCAATAGGTGGCAAAAAGCAAACCTGAGCTAACTAAAGTAATGGATAAAGTAACTGAGTTAACTAAAGTAATGGATAAAGTAACTGAGTTAACTAAAGTAATCGATGAAGTAACTGAGTTACCTAAAGTAATCGATAAAGTAACTGAGTTACCTAAAGTAATCGATAAAGTAACTGAGTTAATTAAAGTAATCGATGAAGTAACTGAGTCACTAAAGTAATCAATGAAGTAACTGAGTTACCTAAAGTAATCGATAAAGTAACTGAGTTAACTAAAGTAATGGATAAAGTAACTGAGTTAACTAAAGTAATGGATAAAGTAACTGAGTTAACTAAAGTAATCGATGAAGTAACTGAGTTACTAAAGTAATCGATAAAGTAACTGAGTTACCTAAAGTAATCGATAAAGTAACTGAGTTACTAAAGTAATCAAAAAAGTAACTGAGTTACTTAAAGTAATCGATGAAATAACTGAGTTACTTAAATCAATGAAGTAATTAAGTTACTTAAAGTAATCGATAAAGTAATTGAGTTACTAAAGTAATCGATAAACTGAGTTACCTAAAGTAATCGATAAATTAACTAAGTTAACTAAAGTAATCGATGAAGTATTTGTTACTAAAGTAATCGATAAACTGAGTTACCTAAAGTAATCGATAAAGTAACTAAGTTAACTAAAGTAATCGATGAAGTATTTGAGTTACTAAAGTAATCGATAAACTGAGTCACTTAAAGTAATCGATAAAGTAACTGAGTTAACTAAAGTAATCGATAAAGTAACTGAGTTACCTAAAGTAATCAATAAAGTAATTGAGTTACTAAAGTAATCGATAAAGTAACTGAGTTACCTAAAGTAATCAATAAAGTACTTGAGTTACCTAAAGTAATCGATAAAGTATTTCCGTTACTTTTTGAATGTAGTAACTAGTAGCTATAACTAGTTACTATTTTTCAGTAACTAGCTCAATGCTGGTTGTCAGTATGCTCGTGGCCAATTGGTAGGTGCACACGGAACCTGCGCGCGCAGTACTCTGCATATTTCCACAGACTTTTAGCCAATCATTAAGTTTGTTTATTTAGTGTAAATGTGTGTAAATTTATATTTATTCACTTTTTAAATTGATTTCAGTAATATTACTAATTAATATGAAAATATTCATTGGATTTATTTAAATACAGTTTATATAGTAATACTTTCTTTTAGTAAATATAAATGATAAAATACTTGCTTTGTTCACCAATTAAGCGGATCTATTGGACTTGCACTTTAAACATTAAATAAAAGTTAAAAATCTATTACTTTTTATTTCATATAATAATTTTTAGTTTTGATTCTCCCAAAATAATTCTGCATAAATCAGCAGATTTTTTAAATGACAAAATTCTGTGCAAAAATAGCAACAAAAAAAATCTGCAGATTCTGTCTGGCTCTAGTTATATTAGTGTGTGAGCTTTTGTGCACAACAAATGTATGTTTACAAGCATGTCCGAAAACAATGGCGGTCACAAGTCACTGGGGTTGTTATTTTGTGGTTGCAGGCTGAAAAGTTTGGGAACCCCTGCCCTAATCCATACCTGCCAACATTTATTTTAGAATTTCTGGGAGTTTAATTATTATTATTATTATTATTATTATTATTATTATTATTATTATTATTATTATTAAATAATGTTGCTACCGCCGCCATTCAAATCCCGCATCTACCACCTGTGCAGATATCGACAGCCATCTGGGTGGTTTGTTTCCAGATTGAGGTCAAAAGCAATTTGAGATTTGTATATTATAGGAAATACGTTTCTGTGTGGAGTTTGCATGTTCTCCCCTTGTTGGTGTGGGTTTTCTCCAGGTACTCCGGTTTCCCTCAAGGTCCAAACACTTGCGCTATAGGGGAACTGATCAACGAAATTGGCTGTAGTGTATGAGTGTGTGTGTGTGATTGAGTGTGTATCCCAGTACTGGGTTGCAGCGGTGTAAAACATGCTAGAATAGTTGGCGGTTCATTCTGCTGTTGTGACGCCTGATGAATAAAGGGACTAAGCTGAAGGGAAATGAATGAATGAGAATCATCTGTGCAGTCAATGGTTCTTTAAAGATCTGTGGACTGAAAGCATCTTTGGGGAACTCAAAACAATCCTTCTATAACAGCGCTGTAAAAACCCTCTTTAGGGCTCTATTTTTAGGAGTACACTGCATTGAAAAGCTCATGTTAAGTAAGTAAGTTACTCAATGTAGCAGCCTGCCAACGCAACCCAACTGTGTCATCACCCTCAATCCGGAAGTCGCTGGAAACAAATCCGCATCATTTCCTGTGGGGTTTGGATGAGGGAATGTGGGCTAAGGGAAATCAGAGTCAAATGGCTACCAACTAACAAGCTTAGCCTCTAACAATGAGAGCGTAAAGCTCTTTAAATCTGGCCCGCCGGCTAGAGAAGCCAGTCTGACCCGCAGTAACTCGTGTGTCCTCTCAGAAGAGCAGATCTCACGCTGCAAATCAAAACTACGCTCACACTTCAGCAGCCGATCAATCAGTGCCGAGTCCCAGAGCTGCTTTTATAAAGGCTGAATTTCATGGCTGAGATCATTCGGTGATTACAAAGCACAGAAGCGCAAAGTAGAGCAGAAGTTCAGGCCAAGATTTCTCTACAATGTAAAAATTCTACAGTAAGATTGCATAACCTGGCTAACAGTACGCTACCCAAATATATACAGTGATTGAGCGAATAATAAGTGAATAGGGAATATGCTGAGCTAGTGTTCTTCCCATACTGATAAACCTCCGGTGAGCTGTTATTGTGAGTTTTTTCCATTTTATACGGTTCCTTTTACAGCATCGATGTTGTAATGTTATTGAAATACAATCAATTAAACAGACTTTGGCATTCATTAAGCTGCTCAAGCGTAAAACAAGACAAAAACCCATTTACTCGCACACGCCCGTCACAATCAGCAGGCTAGCGCAGAAGCTCCATTGAATATACTGGAGTAAAATAAATGCTCATATTATGAAGACATGGCGGGGGAAATGTAATGTAATGCAGTGCTTCTTGTACAATCTGACACCCACTTTACATCAGATATCACTCAGCCAGTGGAGATCACTGATTTATAAAGAAAACAGACCTTAAATGCGCAGATTTTGCATTGACATACAGTTCACCGGAAGGGCTTAACCCAGGTTACTGGCAAATTAAAAGTCCTATTAGCATGCTTGGGCATATACCGCATAATAATTAACTTTCCCTGAATATCTTAAAGTGTATACGTTGATTTTAGACTCTTATTGTATGTATTTACAATGCAATATCGATGGTAAAAAAACAGTAGCAGTGGTCGTCGAAAATGTACTGTAAAATGTAGACATTTATTTTACATTCCTACTGTATTTTTTAACGTTATAATTCCGACAATAAAAAATACAGCAACTGTGCTTGAGGGATTTTTACAGTAAAATGTGGACATTTATTTTACATTACTACTGTTTTTTCACGGACAGTAAAACAGTAGCTGTGGTTGTCAGAAGTTTACCATAAAATGTAGAAATTGATTTTAGATTTCTACAGTATTTTTACAGTAAAGTTTTGATGCTAAAAATTAATGGCAGCTGTGTTTGTCGAAATTATACCTTAACATGTCGACATTTATTATAAGTTCCTACTATATTTTTCATGGTAACATTTCACTGGTAAAAAGCAGCTGTGGTTGTTGGAATTTTAACTTAAAATGTAGAAATTAATTTTATGTTCGTGCTTTATTTTTCATGGTAAAAATCAGAGAGTAAAACACAGTAGCCGTGGCTGTCAGAAGTTTACCATAAAATGTAGAAATTGATTTTAGATTTCTACAATATTTTTACAGTACATTTTTTATGCAAAAAAATTAACGGCGGCTGTGTTTGTCAAAATTATACCTTAAAATGTAGACATTTATTTTATGTTCCTGCTTTATTTTTTACGGTAAAATTTTGAGAGTAAAAGCAAAAGGTTAGCTGCGGTTGTCAGAGTTTACCATAAAATGTACACATTTATTTTAAGTTCCTACTGTATTTTTTAATGTTATAATTCCAACAGTAAAAAACAGCAGCTGTGCTTGTTGGATTTTTACAGTGAAATGTAGTGATCTATTTTACTGTAAAAATGGCAGCTGTGGTTGACGGAATTTTGCTATAAAATGTAGACATTTATTTTACGCTCCCACTGTTTTCTTTACAATACAATTTCGATGGTAAAAACTGGAAGTTGTGTTTTCGGATTTTTACTGTAAAATGTTGAAATTTATTTTACGTTCCCACTGTAATTTTAACGTTAAGTCCAACAGTAAAAACAGTAACTGTGCTTGTTGGATTTTTACAGTAAAATGTAGACATTTATTTTACATTACTACAGTTTTTCATGGTAAAACTCAGAGTAAAACACAGTAGCCGAGGTTGTCAGAAGTTTACCATAAATTGTAGAAATTGATTTTAGATTTCTACAGTATTTTTACAGTAAAATTTTGATGCTAAAAATTAATGGCAGCTGTGTTTGTCGAAATTATACCTTAACATGTAGACATTTATTATAAGTTCCTACTATATTTTTCATGGTAACATTTCACCGGTAAAAAGCAGCTGTGGTTGTTGGAATTTTAACTTAAAATGTAGAAATTTATTTTACGTTTCTACTTATTTTTTTACGGTAAAGTTCAGGGCCGATGGAGGGACTCAACCAGGGTTACACCTCCACTCTTTACCAGAATTGCCATGGGGTTATTAATGAGCACACAGAGTCAAGACCTCGATTTAACATCTCATCCAAAAGCATTAGGACTCACACAGACCACAGGTTGAGCGCCCCCTGCTGGCCTCTCTAACACCACATCCAACAGCAACCTAGTGTTCCCATGTGCTCTCCCATGCAGACACTGACTAGGCTCAGCCCTGCTTAGCTTCAGTGAGTAAGCAAACCACATTTAAGACATAAACAAGCAAACTCACCTCATCAGACACTTTGAATCTCTTCAGGAGAGCCACAAACTTCTGCTTGAAATTGGGTTGCTGTAGAGAGAAAACGCCATTAAATGTCAATCAGAGCCTTGAGGCGTGTTTACATGATAATCAAGACCGGTTTGAGCCTTTTAAACACTCAATTTAAAGATCCACTGCAGCGAGAGTTATACCTGCACTGATCCACCTCTGCCTACAGTATCAACCATCAGAGATGAGAAATAATACAAATACTATGCTACTACACTTAAAGAGCCCCTGTTATGGGTTTTTGAGAATGACCTAACATACAGTGTGTAACACAGCTCTGAGTGAAGTGAAATATCCAGCTGAGGCTTCAATCTGAAGGTGGACAGTGTTTAAAAGGATTGATTCATCTAAAAAAAGAGTCGACTTATAGTGGTTTGAATGACTCGTCTTGATTACGAGTGTTTGCGCGAGTGATTTACATCTTAAGTCAAGGCAAAGGGGCGAATACACATCCTGTGGCATGATACGTGCGTATGGCGTGAGTGATGCGAATTGTGTGAAAGGTGTGGTGCGAATGGAGCGGATTGAACGTTTTGCGCGTTTGACGCAAGTTTACCCCTTGGTTTCGAGTGTGCTCCTGAAAGATCTTCGTATGATGGGTTATTCACCCACAGGGAAGGGCTAAGGCAGGCATGTCCAAACTCAGTCCTGGAGGGCCGGTGTCCTGCAAAGTTTAGTTCCAACCCCAATCAGACACACATGGGCTAGCTAATCAAGCTCTTACTAGGCTTTCTAGAAACATCCTTGCAGGTGTGTTGAGGCAAGTTGGAGCTAAAATCTGCAGGACACCAGCCCTCCTGGACAGAGTTTGGCACACCTGGTCTAAGGGGTAGAATTGGGAATGGGCCAATGACACTGATGATACACAGGGGAGGAACACAGGTGGAACTGATAAACAAAATGAATTGGCGGGAAACAGAACAAAGGAGCACATGGTGAAGGTCACATGATGAAAACTCAAGGGTCTGACAACTTTACTCCACTACTTATTTACAACTTTTTACTTTTCCTCCTCACATTTTCACTCAAATACCTGTACTTTCTACTCCTTACTGTTTTAAATCTCGTTCCGGAAAGAATCTGTTATTGTAAATTTGTTTGGGGACTGGTAAAAGTGTTTTACGTCTTGTACATTTTTTTTCTAAAATTGAAATTTGTTCCGTCCTTGGTAGGGCTGCTCGATTTTGGGAAAAATCATAATCACGATTATTTTGGTCATAATTGAAATCACGATTATTTAAAACGATTACTGTTGAAGTCAAAATTATTAGCGCTCTTGGGAATGTGTTTTTTTTAAATAAATATTTTCCAAATGATGTTTTACAGAGCAAGGAAGTTTAACAGTATTTCCTATAATATTTTTTCTAGGCTTATTTGTTTTATTTTAGCTAGAATAAAAGCAGGTTTATTAGCATATTATTAGCCCCTTGAGCAATATCTTTTTTGATTGTAGCAGAAGAAACTACTGTTATACAGTGAACTGCTTAATTACCCTTATTAAGCCTTTGAATTGCACTTTAATCTGAATACTTGTATTTAGAAAAATATCTAGAAAAATATTATGTACTGTCATCATAGCAAAGATAAAAGAAATCAGTAATCAGAAATGATATATCAAAACTATTATGTTCAGAAATAAGTAAAAAAAAAAACTTATTTCCATTAAACAGAAATTGGGCAGGAAAAGGGTTGCTAATATTCAGGAGGGCGAATAATTCGGACTTCCATGTATACATACAGTTATTTTCCTCCCTGCAAAGGAAAAAATAAATAAATACAATAGAATAAAACTATGAAACAAACTGCTTTAAGCATCTTCACTGTAAGAATAAAACTTTAGCTACAAAAATCCTTCAGTCAAGAGCAGAGGGATTTTCTCGTTTTGTTTGATTAATGATGTAAACAACATTGCGCGCTGTCTCTTTAATGGTTTCTCTTTCACTTGTCTTTTGATCCTCAACTCGTAACTCGTTTGTTTATTACACAAATGAGGGTTATTATGAATAATCACTAAACACTGCGTTTTGACACCTATTTGACCATTAAAGCGCTCACATTAAGATGACTTTAGACGTCTGCGCCTCGTCCGTTTCGCGAGGTGCGCGCGCGGTCAGCGGAGGTGCGCGATGTGGCGCCAGGCACAAATATAATTCCAGCTTCAGTGTGCGAATGAGTCTGAATGCTGAACGGCCGCATGCTTCTGGCTGTGTGTGTGTGCCGCACACACATAAGCACGCGGTCTTTGGCGCTTTTAGGAGCAACAGCTGGAAAGGGGGCGGTATATGATGCAATAATCGTTTATCTCGATTAATGCTTTTTCATAATCGTTAGAAGCCAAAATCGAAATCGGATTTTCGATTAATTGCACAGCCCTAGTCCTTGGTAAAAAAGCTCATTCTGAAAGCGCAGGACGTTTCTGGAGACCGCGTTTTACGTGGCTGGAGGAACGTATGGCCGCATTTGGTTTTTTCGAGCGAACGCTATGGGGCGGTGTGACGCCGCTCCTCTTCTTTGCGCCTGCCGGCTGTGAATGACGGCTCACTCACCTCCGTGTGGAGGGCTTTCCCGCCGCAGCCAGTTTGTCTGCTTAGCTCGTGGTGTTACGTCGGCGGAGCGGAGGTCTGGAGAAGGAGGAGCCACCCACGGCAACGACCGGGTTCGCTTCTGGGGAAGAGCGGTCCCAGAAAGCAGGTAAGATTAAAAACAAAAGCGAAAAGCGAACGAGTTCGTGACGAGGCGAGAATGCAGCGAAATCCGGTCAAAATTGGACGAGGGCTTTTGCTTTTCTTTTTCTGGACGGCTTTTGTAAATCGTCACTTGGGTTTAGGGAAGGAGGAGGAGGACGGCTGGGTCGGCCGCCCAGTCGATCGTTCAGTCATTCGGCCAGTCGGACAGACAGTTGCTCGACAGCGGCCTCCGGCGGCTTTTTGGGTGAGAACAACGCAGATGCAAACGGTGCGCGCTCCCGTAAGGCGTTCGAGACGTGAAAAAGAGCGGCACAGCGGCCTCTCGCAGAGTCGCGAAAACAAAAACTGCAAAAATACGTACCTCCCAGGACGTGTTTCGCGGTCGGCAGAAACGTCCGCAGGGCTACGTTTCCACAATGATCCTAAGCCATTGTGTAATACGACAGGTAAAAATGTTTTCCAAAATGTACATTTGTCTCGAGCTGCGTCAAAGTGTTTCACACTGTAATGTTTGTAATGTAGGTACCAACACGAAACTAAAACAGGAAGAGTAATATATACTGCTTACTTGCGTACATATTTCAGGCCGTCCTACATTACTTTGACTTAAGTACAAAAGTGCAGTCAGTACTTCAACTTTTACCAGAGTGGCTTTAAGCATGAGTATCTGTACTTCTCCTCGAGTAAAGGATGTGTGTACTTTTGCCATCTCTAATGTATTTATGGCACAGTTAAGCTTAGTTTCATAACCCCCTTAAAAGTGGGACTGGTTTGTGTTTAATGAATGTGCTTAGGAAAGGGAAGGAGTGTCTACATTGTACTGTCGCTCTGGTTTTACACACTGATCCTGGGTTAGTTAACATGTGGGTTCCTGATGGTGAGCTTAAGATAAGAGGATTGAAACATCACCTTTTAAAACCCTCAGCACTGGATAACACGCTGCTTCTAGCAGGTAGCAGCCTGAAACGACTTGTATCAAGACAATGAATTAATCATGATAATATATTGAGCCGTTTTAATAATTGTACGCTGTGGCAGGAACTGGAAGCGTTCGTGAATTCAATGGTAACACTTTATAATAACTACACACGATGAATCATTTATTAAGCATTCGCAAATAGTTCAGTCCTCATTTGTTAAGCATTAACTCTACATTAACAGATGTTAGTAAGCAGTTTATAAATACGGCTACAAATGCTGTTCATCTATGATGTGCTTAATGATTGTGTTTTCATACATGTTAATGATTATTGTTTCTAAATTAAGCATCACAGTATTCACAAACCTTTTGTATTTAAGTGCAGTTGGTGGTTTTTAAGAAGTATATAGTATTGGTTACTCTGTATGCTACCTGACAAACGTCTTGTTGATTTTCCAAGTTTTAGGAACACAAGTAAAATCTGTTCTTCTAGTTTTTGATTTTGCATCAGAAGTGTCTCTATGAAAGGTGAAGGCCTCTAGATTTTGCTGATTTGAGCTCAATAAATCTGATCATGTCTTGATGTTGACTGATTTGATGAGGACAGTGCGCTCTGACTCTGCTCAGACTAAAGTCTCATCACTGAACAGAAATAATGTCCAGTATAGAATATAAAGTCCTGCTGCAGTGGAGACAGAATGAAGATTGTGTCTGACTCCATCATGAGCTTGGAGGACTGCATCCATACATCTCTGACATGACTCACATCACTGATTAATAAAGTCATCTGGAATGAAGAAGAAAGCCTTCAGCAGGATCCCAGAGTTCATCAAGAGTCTCTGTGTTCATCTTCAACACCTCCTCCTTCATCAGCTCAATAATGTTCATATCTGGTGACTGGGCTGGCCAATCCTGGAGCAGCTTGACCTTCTCTGCTTTCAGGAGCTTTGATGTGGAGGCTGAATTATGAGCAGGAGCGCTATCCTGCTGGAGAATTGTCCCTCTCCTGTGGTTTATAATGTTATGGGCAGCACAAATGTCTTGATACCTTAGGCTGCAGACGTCTCGCACACCCCCATACTGAATGACCCCCAAACCATGATTTCTCCTTCACCAAACTTGACTGATTTCTATGAGAATCTTGGTCCATGCAGAATCACACTGCCCCATAGCATTTGTTTTAAAGACGAAATGGAGCCAGAAGTACCTCTGGGTACATATTTCATGGTCTCCAGAAATGTAGACAGGGCTACGTATGCACAATGAGCCTGTGTTTTTATTTCGTCTGATTTTTACATCTGAGGTTCCCCAGGGTTTATTTCCAGGTCAGATCACTTTCTGTCACGTGCTCAGTTTTTTATTAAAACAGAATGAGTCCGTCAGTACTTACCCGGGTCATAGATGTGGTTCTTATCATTTTCCTTCGAGATTTTTTTGGCTTCCTCTGCACATCGTCATCCTCATCGTAAAGGTCCTGAAACAGAAGATTATCAATATTAATAGGATATTTTCAAGCTTTTTGTTGCAAATAGATTTTATTAAAAGATACAGGGGTGAATTCAGAAACTATACTCGGGTTTATGCAAGTCTTAAGGTGCATCTACTTGGGCTAAATGCACTTTTTCTAATTTAACCCTTGAGCACTGTTCAAATTGATTCCCCTTCTGTTATGTTCGGGATGAAAACATCCACTGAATTAAACTGCAGTAAAATGCATCAGATTAATATTTTTTTCAATTTATATTTGCATAAATCTGTTAACTAACCTTAGCTAAATGTTTTTAAAAATTACAGGATTTTGGCTGTTTACTTGCCAAATTTATAAATGATGTCACTGATTTGGTGGGAAAACACACACATTTTTTAATTTTTTTAATAAAGATTTGCTTTAAAACTATTTCTAAATTCAGTTCTAATCTCCAGCAGAGGAATAAATGAACAATAATAATGAAGTGTGGTCAGAAAACTGAGTTATCTCCAAACACACGTCCTGTTCTTATCCACATATGCTGATGCAGACGCCTCCAAAACCCCACAGCTGGACACATCTACACTTGTGTTTATTAAAACAGATATAAATCTGCAGATAATCAATAATACTGATAATAATAATCACATTATACAGATGCAGATGGTCATGAATGAACCGAATAAGCCCCTTGAGGTGAAGAAGGCATGGAGGCAGTGCTGTTTATATTGATGGAGAAAATCATCATTTCTGGATCATTTTAATCCTTTAATTGTTTTCATCTGTAAAGATATCTGTGTGTTGCTGATCATCCTGTGTGTATTCAGCAGTGTGTGAGTGTTTAAACCTGCATGGGTGCATAACTAACACACTGCGCTGGACTTTAGAGCAGCTTTTAGTTGGTCAATGGCACTGTCTATTTCAGTTCTTCAACTCTTTTTAGAGATAACTTACTTAATTTAGTATGATTTAATTAGCTTAAATACTTAGTATTATTTTTAAAAAGCTGTTTCAAAGAAAACATTTATATACAAAAACTAATAACAGGTTTATCTTGGAAATGCAAAATCTTGTCAGATTATAATGACAGCAGGTATGGGGGAATCAGAATCAGAGATTTTCACAATGATGAAGAGATGTTGGAAGAAACCCAGACCTGGCCTTGAACAGCATCATCACTGGCCTCTTGCTCTGACGAATAACTATCATCGTCATCCTCGGAGTAGTTATCCATATCTGGAGAACGGTCTGAAAGAGGGAAAAAGACATTTAATGACGAACGCTATGGCAGAAAAAGCTCAGATCAAGGGAAAATCCAAAGCACTGTAAGTTTCTTGAGTCCTTCATAGCATAAAAATAGCATAATATGTTTGCAGATATTTCAGAAACATGCTAAGAGAACAGTCTTCTTTATCTGAAACACAATGCTGAAGTCAGGTATTCTGCGTTGTGAATGTGTGTCTGTGTTTTGCTCTCTATAACCAGCCCACTGCCAGTTTAACCAGTTATATTCCAGCACTCTGGGTTGCCAGTTGATGGAAAACAGTGTAAAAAAGCATAATATAAAAGCAGCGAATATAAAAATAGCATAATATTTGCAGATATTTGTCAGGGTTCTGCCACTCTGGTCATGTAAATTCTTGTTTTGGTGGCAGAATCCGGTCACTAGTCATGTCTAATCCTGTCCTGTTGTGCTCGGCTCAAGTTTTCTTGGGTCGAGCACTTGTTTCTGTCATTGTGTCTCCGTGCGTGTGCGCTCCCGCTTGATGCGGCCGCGCGGTCTCTGCGTCCCTCCCTCCGCGCTCTTGTACTCGTGTTTGTGTTTTCGTCTGTCTGCAGCGTGGTGTTTCATTCCCAGCGTCTCAGTCTAGTTGGTTTCGGTTTTGGTCGGCGCTGGGATGAAGCATGCACGCTGCGTGTGTGAGCGCACGGTGAGTGTTTTCATTCATCATGTGCTCGTGTCTTGCGTCTGTTGTCAAAGCACGTTGCTCTGTGTTCACATTGTGGTCACGTGCTTTTGTCGTGGGCTTCAGTGTTGTGCTTGTGTTGTCATGAACATGCGGTTAATGAGTTCTCTCATTGGCTGCATGTTCTTGTCCTGTTTTATGTGAGCGCATGGCTTGTCTCGTCTCCGTCATGCGCTCTCCCGTCTATTGTCTTGTCCCACCCACCTTGTTATCCTGTTTGTAATTATTATTTCACCTGTCCGCCTGTCTGTTCATTGGTTTGTCTATCCTATTTATTCTCCTAGTGTGCTCTGTTCTGTGCTATCCACCCCCATAGCATGACAATATTTCAGAAACATGCTGAGAGAACACTGAAACACAATGCTGAAGTCAGTTATTCTGCGTTGTGAATATGTGTTGGGAATGTCTGTCTCTGTTTTGCTCTCTATAACCAGCCCACTGCCAGTTTACCCCATTATATTCCAGCACTAAGGGTTGCCAGTTGATGGAAAACAGCGTATTTCATGAAGGATGCATCAATTTATGCAGGCGCAGTTGAGAATGTGACTTTTAGAGAACAGTAGCAGCCTACAAAATAGCATATTTATGTTGCGTTTACATCAGACCCTGAAGAATTTACATACTATGCGCGAGTCATTTACATGTTTAGTCAATGCAAATGCGTGAATAGACATCTTGCGGTAAGATATGCGCGAATGAGGCGGTGCGAATGATGCAATTTGCGCGAATGAAGCGGAAGAGTTGGAAAAATCTGAATTTCAGCAGACTCTCGCGCCGCGTTTATCAGAAGCTTTCTCTTGTAGGGTCGTGCTTATGATGTAGCGTCTGCTGTTGGTGTCTCAGGGTAAATCTTCCTGCCGGCACCGGATAGCAGTTGATCAAACTGGGCTCAGCTCAGTCTGAAGCACCGCTCAAAGCCTCCATCATCCAGGTTCAGTCTCTGAAGGAGTTGATGAGCTCACAGCACTGGTGCACCTCTAAAAAGGATCTCGTGGACTCCAAACAAATGAACGCTGTTATTCAGCCTTAATAAAGCACGTAAACACAGTTATTCCTGCAATAAAATCCATGTTAGCCATTTAGCAACAAAGCTAGAGTCACCAGGCAGACAGAAGCCCTGACCATGACGCAATTTCACGACTATTATAAAGTGGATTTGGTGCATGAATGAAGTGAGTAAACTCAACATGTTCACACGTCTATTTACGCACGAATAGCGTGATTTATGCAGACATTCGCGCCATGTTAACCAATCAGGAGCTTGCTCTTGTGGGGGTGTGATTGTGACATATTGCCTGTTGTTGGTGTCCTGGGGAAAATCCTCCACCCGACACTGACAACAGTGCCTTAAAACTGGACTGGGCACCGCTGAAAGCCTCCATCATCCAGGGTCAGTTTCTGAAGGAGTTTATGAGCTCACAGAGCTGGATGCACCTCTGAAAGGATACAGTGGACTCAGACATGGCCCTAAACGTATCAACGCTGTTTTTCAGTCTTCATTAAGCACATAAACACTATTATTTTCTTTGTAAAATCCATGTTCGCCATTTAGCTATGAAGCTAGAGTCACTGGGCAGACAGAAGCCCTGCCCGTCACGCGAATCCACGTCTGTTGTGAAGTGAATTTGACGTGCGAATGAAACGAGTAAAATTAAATGTTGACACGGCTATTTATGCGCTGATAATTTATCCAAACTTATTTATTCGCATTTATTCCGCGTCCGGTGTGAACACAGCATTAGAGTTATAAAAATCCACATTAAGTGGTTTTCATTTTGCTAGAAGTACTAATTTTAGCAGATTAAACATTTGCTGAGCAGCAAGGCTCCATCATCAGGCACATGTGCTCCTATTTGACGTCAATCTGGCAACCTGAGATTGCATCAAGTTTTCGCCGAGCTGAAAAACTTGAATTTTGACAGCAATAATAAATCAATTCTTCATACTGCAGCTTTAAATGACTTCTTTCAAACGCTGCGATTGTTTTACTCCAGTTTGAGCTGCTTCCCTTTTAATGTATCAGTGCTCTCTCTTTGTGTTCTGATATGACGGACGGAGAGATGTCTGGTGTGAGGTTGTGTTTCCGGGGGACTTTTCATCTTTATTGCAGCTTAATGCACTCAGACTGGCCATTAGCATCTTGTAGTCAATATAATGAGTGTACAACAGCAGCCACTGGGGGAATACTGAAACTGGATATATGAGGTGGTTTGGTGAAGTGGTTAAAGATTCGTCATGTTATGTTGCGCTTCGTCCCATTAAGAGTCAATCCCATTACTACAACTCATCCCTACCACTTCTTGAGTATCTTTGGTTATGAGCAAACAGTGCTCTGGAGTAGTGTTTAACAGCACACGACACTCTAGGCTAGTGTTTAACAGCAGACGACGCTCTAGGCTAGTGTTTATTATCAGATGTTGCTCTAGGCTAGTGTTTATTAGCAGATGTTGCTCTAGGCTAGTGTTTATTAGCAGATGTTGCTCTATGCTAGTGTTTATTTGCAGATGTTGCTCTAGGCTAGTGTTTATTAGCAGATGTTGCTCTAGGCTAGTGTTTAACAGCAGATGTTGCTCTAGGCTAGTGCTTATTAGCAGATGTTGCTCTAGGCTAGTGTTTATTAGCAGATGTTGCTCTAGGCTAGTGTTTATTAGCAGATGTTGCTCTAGGCTAGTGTTTATTAGCAGATGTTGCTCTAGGCTAGTGTTTATTAGCAGATGTTGCTCTATGCTAGTGTTTATTTGCAGATGTTGCTCTAGGCTAGTGTTTATTAGCAGATGTTGCTCTAGGCTAGTGTTTAACAGCAGATGTTGCTCTAGGCTAGTGCTTATTAGCAGATGTTGCTCTAGGCTAGTGTTTATTAGCAGATGTTGCTCTAGGCTAGTGTTTATTTGCAGATGTTGCTCTAGGCTAGTGTTTAACAGCAGATGTTGCTCTAGGCTAGTGTTTATTAGCAGATGTTGCTCTAGGCTAGTGTTTAACAGCAGATGTTGCTCTAGGCTAGTGTTTAACAGCAGATGTTGCTCTAGGCTAGTGTTTAACAGCAGATGGTGCTCTAGAATACTGTGTAACAGCAGATGGCGCTGTAGGCTAGTGTTTAACAGCAGATGGTGCTCTAGGCTAGTGTGTAACAGCAGATGGCGCTTTAGGCTAGTGTTTAACAGCAGACGGTGCTCTAGGCTAGTGTTTAACAGCAGACGGTGCTCTAGACTAGTGTGTAACAGCAGACAGTGCTCTAGACTAGTGTTTAACAGCAGATGGCGCTCTAGGCTAGTGTTTAACAGCAGGTGGCGCTCTAGGTTTTTGCAATGCTGTTTTACTGTACCATGTGAGCTACTGAGCAAACTGGACTAGTTTTCCATTGGAATAGTAAAATTGTGAAGATGCAGTACTATTGGGCGAGTACAGAATTTCAGTGTCCTTATCACTTCTGATAAGATGTGTTCATGTGTTTTGGTGTGCGTCGACTTCTGAATTGTATGGATATTTGTTTAATAATGTGATTAATTACACAAAATGAGCATTAGTGTGATTGACCTGATGTTTTGGCCTTGGTCTCGGGCTGTCCACTGCCGTCCTCCGGGTCGATTGGTTGACTGGATAGTGAATAAACACTGAGCTCTGCTGCTCGCACCGGCGCCTCCTTCACATTACTGTGCAGACCCAAAATCTGCCCTCCGTCTGTGGGATGCTGCATCACCTTTAGCACAAAACACACACATAAATCACACATAAATCACACTCTTTTTTAAAGCATGACTGCGCATTCATGCAGATTCTTACAATCACAGTTAGAATATGTAATATGACGATGAGTTCACTGTACTCAAATGGCCTCCACAGTCACCAGAGCTCAATCCAATAGAGCAGCTTTGGGATGTGGTGGAACGGGAGATTGGCATCATGGATGTGCAGCCGACAAATCTGCAGCAACTGTGTGATGCTATCATGGAGCAAAATCTCTGAGGAATATTTCCAGAACCTTGCTGAATCTACGCCATGAAGGATTAAAGCAGTCCTGAAGTTAAAAGAGGGTCCAAACTACTAGTAAGGTGTACCTAATAAAGTGGTCAGTGAGTGTACATCAATATCTTTAAAATAATCACAATAAGAATAAATGAAATAATGTTTAATATATATATCAATATATTTAAAAAAAACCCAATTAGAATGCACAAAAATAAATGTACTCTAAGTCACAGCAAAAGATTAAATCAAACAATTCAGTAGAACTTACTTATCTAAATAAACAATCATGATTACAATTAAGAGTTTTTCTAATTAATAATTAAAAAAATCCACATTTAAGATTTGAAAACCACCACAAGTGCACATCCAAAACATATGCATTCATTTTCTTGTCGGCTTAGACCCTTTATTAATCCGAGGTCGCCACAGCGGAATGAACCGTCAACTTATCCATCACGTTTTTACGCAGCGGATGCCCTTCCAGCCGCATCCCATCTCTGGGAAACATACACTCATACACTACGGACAATTTAGCCTACCCAATTCACCTGTACTGCATGTGTTTGGACAGTGGGGGAAACCGGAGCACCCAGAGGAAACCCATGCGAAAGCAGGGAGAACATGCAAACTCCACACAGAAACGCCAACAATATTGGCATACATTGACCTCATTTGAAGCCAAAGTCATAGGTCAAAATAAAGAGGTCACCGCCTGTCCGAATGAAACATTGTGTGTGTGTGTGTGTGTGTGTGTGTGTGTGTGCTTTCATACCTCAGCCATATTAATAACCCCCACGGCGAGTGTCTTGTAGCCCAGAATAGTCCTGTTTTTGTAGCGTTTCCTGCGCTGAAGCATGATCTGCAGCCGGTTGGCGTCTCGCTTCAGGAAGTGTGGATACTACAGACAGGATTTGGAAGAGGAGAGAGTGTTTTAAGAGTCCATTTGTTGCTGGAGATTTCATCATTTTCATAATCACTGCTGTTTATTTGAGGAAGTCTCACGAGTTCCTGTCAGAGACGGCCGTTTTTGGAGGAAGAGTTCTTGGAAGTACAGGCTTGAAGTCAGAATTGTTTTAGTTTTTACGTTAATTCCCAAATGATGTTGAACAGATTCAGGAAATGTTCACAGTATGTCTGATAATAATTTAAAAACATAATAAAAAGATGATAAAATACATTACAAACAGAAACGCTGCTTTATTCGCACATCGTTTATGTGTTATTCCAGTTTTGCACATATATTTAATCGATATTTTTGGATGGAAACGGCTATTAATTACATTTCAGTCACACAGAACAAAGTCTCGTACGAGAACGGCTCGTCCTTTATTAATACAAAATTAGCTTAAATTCACTGACCTTCAACAGGGACAAGTACTGTAACTAGATTAATGGGATTATTATTCTTTCTAAACACTATTGTTTACTTCTGCTTACGTTCTAAATGTCAAATCAGCCTCAATCACCTGATCAATAATAGAAGCAGACACACAAGTGCACCTTTACATCTATTTCAAGAGTTCACACTTAGCTCATGATTTAGACATAGCTAGTTAGGCATGTTGTCCCGGGAGAGAGCCCTGAGCTCAAGGGATCCTAATAGAATAAGGCTGTAACATAAACAAATGTGGAAAAGGTGAAGCGAATACTTTCTAAAAATGCCTTGAAGCGATACACTCTGGTCAAATTGGCTCCCCTTTGGTTGTGTTGGGGGCTGTTTTTGCCCCATTGACTTCCATTATATTCATATTTTAATTGCAAAGCCATGACAGCCTATAATCATGCATTCTTGACTGTTGCTGGTTTTCCCTGTTGGGAAGAGGTGAATTGTGCAATTTTTATTTTTGATCATCAGTTGCAGTGCAAATATAAGCTATGGAGTATAGTGTGTGTGTGTGTGTGCGTATGCGTACCTGCAGCGAGAAAGAAAGCTCCAGGTCTGTCTCCATCAATCCGCTCGGGGGAAGCATGTACTCGTTGGACCTCAGGATGCGTTTCGAGCCCTGAAAATCAGAGAAACAGAGCTGAAAATAAAACATGCACTAGCTACGTTTCCATCCACCGATGTTTTTTTTTGTTTTGTTTTTTTGCGCATTTTGGATATGACGCGCATACATTTTAAAATGCACATAAAAGCATATGCGCATAACAGAGCAGGATAAACGTCTTATTCGTTAAGAAAAGCTGCTTATGTGCCTTTTTATACAGCGTATGTCAACTTCTGCTTTAACTGTGTGTGGCCTAATATAAGTAGAACCGTTCTCACAAAGCAGACAGCTTTAATCCGATCACAGAAAACACTGGAAGTGTCCAGCTGTAAACACACTCCGAGTGTGAGATTGATTGATCAGAGTATTTCAGAAACTGTTGCTGACATTTTCACGAATAACAATGCCTAGAGAATGATCCTAATATAATAAAAGAAAATTAAGTGTCCATTCAATTTGCACAAAACCGATCAAGCTACTGTCCACAGCACGACCTGCAGATGTGAAGAAGCTCTTCAAAAGCCATTGATGACGTCTATCAAGGTTTCTGAGAGGAAGCGCATTCATTACGTGTTTTCTTGAGCACAGACGCTCTCAATGCGCAGTAAATAAAGGTTGGGTTTTATGAATGCCCCGGCCTTCAATGTGTGAATTCAAGCGGACACTTCGTCCCGCAGAAATAGTCTCTCTGCACATTATTACGATCGCTCTGCGAGTCTCAAACACTAGCTTTACTTTCGGCGTCTGATCAACACACTGTAAACCAGATTAAACCTTCAGCGATCCATCTGGAGGAGACGAGTGGGCGAAAACAAGTGCACCTGATGTAACCTAAGCGGATGTGCTCTAATCCCTGCAGAATGACTGACACAATCGCCTCCTGATGGGAATGAAATATATAAAGGTGTATGAATGAGGCTCGTGAGCTGCGGATCTGCACCCACACACTGCTGTAAATATCAGCGCTTCATTATTATTATTATACAATTAAATGCATTCACTGTAGCACAAACACATTTCTTTCTTTGTAATGGGTTATCCCACTCTTATCAAAATGTCAAATTTGCTGAGTTTTACTGACTAAACACTGACTTTAATGAAGAGAACAACAGGAACTGCTTTGCTTTGCATAGAATTACGATTGTTTGAGCTTAAATATAATGTCTAATAAATCGAATAGTGATTATCAGAGCAACAGGAATAAAATGTCCCTGGAAAATGACGTGAACATAGCAATATGAGAGTAATAATGAGGTTAAAACAGAACACTGTATAGAAGAATAATCAGAAATACACTAATTAAATGTAGCATAATAAATGTGGCGCTATTGATAATTAGTGGGCATTAAAATCGCACACAGTTCATTAGTAAACAATGCACTAATTAACATTAATTAACACATTTGTTACTAATTAGCCCAAATTACTAATACATTAAAAAAGTTGCATTTGTTTATTTTGTTATTAATGTTAACTAAAATGGATTCGTGTTTTATTTAATCGTTGTGAGAAAATTCAGCGCGTTTTTGTAAATTTGTTTGCACTGTGAGAATATGCAGAGCGTTTTTTAAATATGCGTTTGTGTTCTAAGAAAATGCAGCATGTTTTATTTATTTGTTTGCTTTCTTAGAAAATGCAGTGCGTTTTTGTAAATTGTCTGTTTTGTGAGAAAATGTAGCACATTTTATTAATATGTTTGCGTTTGTTAGAAAAGTCAAGGCGTTTTCGTAAATTGTTTGTGTTGTGAAAAAAATGCAGAGCGTTTTCTAATATTGCTTGCGTTGTGAGAAATAGCAGCAAGTTTTCGTAAATTCTTTGCGTTGAAAGAAAATGCAGCAGTTTTTTAAAAATTGTTTGCGTTGTAAGAAAATGCAGCGCGTTTCTTTTATTTGTTTTCGGAAATTGTTTGCATTGTGAGAAAATGTGGCACGTCTTTGAAAATAGTTTGCATCGTGAGAAAATGCAGCGCGTTTTTGTAAAATTGTTTGCGTTGTGAGAAAATGCAGCGCATTCTCGTAAATTGTTTGTGTTGTGGAAAATGCAGTATGTTTTCGTAAAGTGTTTGCTTTGTGAGAATATGTGGCGCATCTTTTAAAATTATTTGCATTGTGAGAAAATGTAGCATGTTTAAAAAAAGTGTTTTCGTTGTGTGAAAACGCAGCATGTTATATTAATTTATTTGCGTTATGTAAAAATGCAGCGTTTTTCACAAATTGTTTGCATTGTAAGAAAATCCAGAGCGTTTCTTTTTAAATTATTTGCATTGTGAAACTTTTAGAGCGTTTTGTAAATTGTTTGCATTGTGAAACATTTAAAGCGTTTTTCATAAATTGTTTGCATTGTAAGAAAATCCAGAGCGTTTTTTTTAATTGTTTGCATTGTGAAACTTTTAAAGCGTTTTTCATAAATTGTTTGCATTGTGAAAAATTTTGAGCGTTTTCGTAAATTGTTTGCATTGTGAAAATTTTAGAGCATTTTTGGGAAATTGTTTGACATAAACTCAAACATGTCTGCAACCAGTGTCATTTTCTGCCATTCAGAATCAAACCTACAGCCACATTATCATCCAGACACATCCAAACATGAACTATCTTTGGTGTCGTGAGATTTCTCAGTAATATGGGATGTATTTCAGTTGCATTAGTAAAGCTGTAAAGCCGTCCCAAACCCAAAAATGTGTGGCCTGAGTGACCTGCAAGGAATGCTGAGAGCCTCCAAGTGCTCTGAAAAACCCCCTCAGTGTTTCCCACAATGCACCTCTTCGCCCCCCACATGCCATCTTATTGCGTTCATTCCCATCTTCCCACTGAGCAAAGCTGTCGCCGTGGCAACAGCCCGCAGTTACCAGGGTGTCTGGTGTAAAGTGGAGCGCGAGGGATGAAGAACAGAGCGACACACAAACAGCAGAGAGGCAGAGTTATGGAGGATTATTCATGTTATTATAATAATACCATTACTGTACAGCGATGATCACTGTTCTTACAGTACTATGAGGCGTGGGGTTGGGGTACAACCTAATAAAATACAATTAATGGCTAATTTATTAAATAATTTGAACATATTTTACATTACTGTGAGGGGTTGAGTGGGGGTAGACATTGCTAAAATACATTTAAATAGTTAATTTAATAAATTATTTTATTATGTTTACATTACTGTAAGAGGTAGGGTTGGGTAGACATTAATAATATACATTTATTGGGTAATTTATTACATTATTCTCATTATAACTGCTGATTTTACATTACAGTGAGGGTTTGGGTTGAGGTATATATTAATTAAATACAATTACTGGGTAATTTAATAAATAATGCATTCACACATTTACATTGAGTCGTTTAGCAGATGATTTTTGACTTGCAATTGAGATTTAAATAATAAACCTACTCATAATTACTGTTTTTATATTACTGTGAGGGGTTTGGGTTGGGGTAGACGTTAATAAGATACACTTTAATTGTTCATTTAATAAATAAATGTAATATATTTTACATTACAGTGAGTAATAGGGTTGGGTGGTTATTAATAAAATAAGTTTTAATGGTTAATTTAATCAATAATTTAATTATTTATTGTTTTGCATTACTGTAAGGGTTGAGTTTAAGGTTAGGTTTGAGGTATACTTTAATGAAATTAAATTAATGTCATTGGCTTTGATGCATTGTTGGACTTTCATATTTCATATAGTGTTTGCCTCATTGACTTCCATTATAAGCACATGTGATGGTGTATAAATACACAGTCTTTGTTTTTGTTTACTCCATGTAGTTCTGAGAGCTGAGATGCATATTTAGATTTTCTTAGACCCTTCAAGGAAAGTGCGTAAAGGTCACTCTCACACACTCACAGACGCACACACACACACACACTTTAATTTGCTGTTATATAAATTACAGAAACTAAGCTTTTACTAAAGGGTTAATGGTGGCAACTGATGATCAACAGGAAATATTGCAAATCTGACCTCTTCCCAACAGGGAAAACCACCAACAATCAAAAGTGCATGATTATATGGTGTCGTGGCTTTGTATTTAAAATATATGGTTATAATGGAAGTCAATGGGGCAGAATAAGCCACCAACAGTAAAATAAAGGAGAAAAACAATGCATCAAAGACAAAGTTGTTTCACATGTGCAAAACTTTGATAAATAGTTAAAAATCCAGCCAACAATTACTTTAATATTGAAAATACATCTTTTTTTTTCTTCACTAAATCAATGACATCACTTATAAATTAAGCAATTAAAATGCTGTAATTTTCTAAACAATTGAGTAGTTTTGATCAGGACTGATGGTGAAAACCAAAAAAAAAAAAAAACTCGAAACCACCCCAGAGTGGATGAAAACATCTCTAACAGTACTTAAGGGTTAATAAAATACATTGTAATGGTGAAACATCGTCAGTGTTGGGGAGGGTACTTTGGAAATGTAATAGATTACAGATTACAAATTACTCTATTTAAAATGTAATGTTACACTACTTTTCGATTACTTTATAAAAGTAAAGTAACTAATTACATTTGATTACTTTTTGATTACTTTTAAGTTTCTAATGGACATTTTCAAGCATTATACTGAGGACATGTTCCCCCCGGGGTTTATGCCTGTGGGTGCGCCGCAAATCAAAAGCATCAGAAAAACAGCTCTTTAATAAATGGCTTTAGTAGAAGGCCTCGTGCATATCAAAAACAGGCAGAGCAACAGATTAATATTCAACATATCCCAGATTTTTAAAGAATATTTTTAGATGTAACCCATTTGTAATCTTAAACAATTTTACAAGTAACTGTAATTTAATTACACTTTTTTTTCAGTAACAAATTACTGTTACTTTTATTTTGTAATTAAATTACGTAACGCCGTTACGTGTAACTAGTTACTCCCCAACACTGTACATCGCAATAATTTAATAAATCATTTTTATTTTTCTTGTTTAATTGTTTTTACATTTGTGAACAGATAGACGTTATTAAAATACAACTAATGGCTAATTTATAAATTTATAAATTTATAAATAATATAAATAGTTTTGTTATAATTACTGTAAGTGTTGGGGTAGGCATTATTACATTTTATTTTAATGTGTAATTTAATAAATAATATAAATTATTCTGATTATCTTCCAGCTGTCTCCCAGATGGTTGCGGCTGGAAGGGCATCCGCTGCGTAAAAACGTGCTGGATAAGTTGGCGGTTCATTCCGCTGTGGCGACCCTGGATTAATAAAGGGACTAAGCCGAAAATAAAATGAATGAATCTACCAGCTGCAGCTGTATCCCTTCTAGCTTCACTCGGGCTTTACCTGTATTTTGACGGCAATCACAACAGAACTGAGTTCCCGGTCCAGCTCTTTCAGGACGATCAGCTTCTTCAGCGTCAGACTGCACAACCTGAGAGAAACACACACAGAGAGAGGGAAATACAGGGCTGTTAGATATTCTCACACATAAAACACCTGTGTGGAGAGATATATTAAAGACAAAGCTACAAAAACAAACAATAAACACAAACTCCCATATTAATACAGGTGTAACACTTCATGGTCTGTATGTTGAATCAACTCGCTGATATAATATCAACGCTGATATAATGTCCGTCGTACTTAAAACAGTAAATGTTGAACAGTTGAATACCAGCCAGGCTGTTTTTTATTGGCTGTTTTCTGAGGGGAGGAGCTAATATATGCCAAACTATGCCGACAAATGATCATTTGAAAGCACTTCATACGACTTAAACCCTCAGATGTTTTTAATATCTTGATTTTTTATTAGCGTAGGTGCATTAATAAAGCTATTCTTTGCCTTATATCATCCTGGCATCAAATTACAAGTTAAAAGTCTTGTGAAGTGCTTTAAAATGTGTATTTCTTTAATCGATGTGTGACGTCATCTCCACTAAAGAATGAAGAGAGGGGGCGGGGCATGTAGTTGCTCCTCCCCTTTAAAAGAGTCAGCCAATAGCGTTTAGTTTAGCATTGCTGACAGTGGAAGTGGTTGAGATCAAGCACATCAAATGAACAGCCAATGAGAAGAAAGGGGCGGGGCATGTCAGACACTAGACAGCATTTAATTGGCTTAATCAGAAACTAAGCATGATGTGACGTTTACAAAACCGTTTAGATCTATTTAGGGGGAAGTGACCAGCAACTTTGCGTGTTTTGCCTCAGTTTCTTCTAAATGTGAATTTTGTCAGCAATTTGGTGCGCACTAGATTATAAACATCCTAAAAACGAATAATACTGATACTGAAATACCTGGATGAGTCTGAGTTATTCAGTGGTGGTTATCTGGGAATAACAAATGCAATAATGCTGCAACTGACCAATCAGAATCGAGTATTCCAGACAGACGTGTAATAAACTAATATACTAATAATGTCAACACAACTGATATTTGCAGCCTAAAAGGGTTGATCAAATCAATAAATTAACTGCAATCCAAGTAGTGCTGAAAGCTCTCCTGCAGTTCTTAATGTGTGTGTGTGTGTGTGTGTGTGTCTTCTGGGAGCTAATTATTCCTCCTCCATAACTGAACGTTTACTGGATCAATAAAGCCTCCAGCCAGACAGGAAGATGAACCTGTCCACATCCTGTGACATCATCACACCCTTGGGCCACACATAAAGCCAGGAGGACGTCCAGTGGACCTCACAATATTGTCTAATACTTTTAGATGTGAGGGCGGCGCAGTGGCGCAGTAGGTAGTGCTGTCGCCTCACAGCAAGAAGGTCGCTGGTTCAAACCTCGGCTCAGTTGGCGTTTCTGTGTGGAGTTTGCATGTTCTCCCTGCCTACGAGTGGGTGTTTCCCCAACAGTCCAAACACATGCGTTATAGGGGATAAAAATTGTCCGTAGTTTATGAGTGTTAATGAGTGTGTGTGGGTGTTTCCCAGAGATGGGTTGCAGCTGGAAGGGCATTTGCTGTGTGAAACTGTAGCGACCCCAGATTAATAAAGGGACTAAGCTGAAAATGAATGAATGAATGAACTTCAGGTGTGTTGCTGAGGAAAGGAAATACGTTTGCAGTCGCGCTTTAATTTGAATATGTCCGGAAATGGAAACGGAAGAAGCGAATATTTGACAGAAGCCTTTGAACTGCAGATATCACTTTCATCCTGGAGATTTCTTCATGTCCCAGTAACCGAGAATAAGATTCACACACACACACACACACACACACACACACACACACACACACACACACACACTGGTTTATTTCTCTGTCCTGTATGACTCAGCCTCTCCAAGGACTGAAATATCTCACTCTTCCTTTTCTCTGAGTATTTTCACTCCTTCCCTCCCTGTAAACCAGGCTCTGGTCTCTAACACACACACATGATCAACATCACACACACACAATTCTGCGATCAACTCATTATCTACTTATGGCTACAACTTAGTCATGATGTAAAACTGAACATCTTTGGCTACTTCACCTCTGAGGATGTGTAAGATATGGGTTGTTTTTCCATTTTTACTCCTCAGTTTTGCTCATCGAACAACCAAATGACCAGAGAAGTATCACATTGCATTCATGCGAGGATATAGTGTAAGTGATTAACATGTTAAGTCAATGCAAAGACACAAACAGACATCCTGCGGTGCGATTCGCGCGAATGTGGCGGCAAGAATGAGGCGATTTGTGTGAATGAAGCAATGCGAGTTAAGCGTTGTGCACATATCGCTCCAGTTCGAATATCAGAACTTCAGTGGACATTCACGTCGTGTTAACCAATCAGGAGCTTGCTCCTGTAGGGCCATGATTATGATATAGTGTGTGTTGTTGGTGACCTGAGGGAAAATCCTCCTGCCGACACCAGACAACAGCTCATCAAACTGGGCCCAGCTCAGTCTGAAGCAAGGGTATGATAGTTTTAGATTTTTCATTAGTTTTAGTTTCTATTTTGTTTTGACTTTTTGTTTTCAAATTTACTCAGTTTTAATTAGTTTTAGAGGCAGATTTACTACTGTTTATTAGTTTCTATATTTTGAAATGACTTCGTTTTAGTGTGGTTTTTATTAGTTTCAGTGTTTTTTTTCCTAAATAAGGATATTTGTTAGGTACAAGATTCAAAATCAACAGGATAAATACTGTATAATAAAAACTCAGCCATATATTTTTTGAAACCTGTATTCAGAGGACACAAGAACACTATCCAATGCCATACCCATCCTCAAACTCAAATACAGCAGCCTTCAGTACAATATGTGTGCAAGGCTGCTCTGAGGTTAGACACACAGTAGTGATGGGAAGTGCAGATCTTTAACGCGGATGTCAGGACTCAACATTATGCAGTCAGCAATAGTCATTTCAGTCAGTTAAAACATCACCATGATCTGAAAAATGTCTTACAGTAAAGTTCTGCAACCCAACTGAATCATGATGCACTTATTTAAATTCCTGTACGATTGTCTGTTAATAAACTTACGTTTTTCACCAGATGCTCTCATTTAAGCTCTCGGTTTACCCGCGCTGCTGTTGTTCAAGTTTAGTTCAGTCCCAGCAGGCTGCCATGAGATGTTTGTGTTTGATTCACTGAATCACGCATGCGCAGTGTTATCGGTTCACCGCTTCTCGGTGTAACTTTACTGTTCTAATAACTGAATGAGGGTATATTTTGGATTATTTAGAGTCATACGGGCGTATTAGGCTTGTTAAGTAGTTTGTTTGTGGATAATTGCTAACTGTAGACACGAATCTTTTCAAATGATTCAGTTCGATTTGGGGAAGTAGTTCAACCGGTTCACTTAGAAGATCCGGTTAAAAGATTCGTTCGCGATCGCGATACAGAAATACAACCCATTATTGGGCACAAACGTGTTAAAGTAGTTTAAAGTGTCTGTATTTAATGCTGTCACCGTGCTGCTGTCATGTCCACGCGTTGTTTTTGTCGCGGGAGCAACAGCGAGGATGACTGGAGGAGAACCGGCTCGATCTGGCCAATGGCAGCAGGAGACACTGAGATGCGAAAGGGTCAAACACAAACACCTGCAGCGGGAGTTATGTTTACTTCTAAAAGGCTTACAGTAAGATATTGTATGAAACAAAGTTACAAATACGAAAACGAAGAAGGTTTTTGCTATAATTGTAGTCAGTTTCAGTTAGTTTTGTATGTACACAATACAGTTAGCTCTGTTTTTTTAAAAACTCATTTTTATTTTTTATTACAGTTAACGACAATTATTTTACATTTTAGTTATAGTTTTTTTCGTTTGTTTTCGTTAACTATAATAACCTTGGTGGAGGTATGTGGGGAATTATGCAATTTAGATTATGAAAATATAACAGTTTGAAATATTTATAATTATCAGCCTATATATATCGGCTATCGACTAGTCTGAAGAGTTATCGGTTATCAATTTCGGCCACAAAATTCATATCGGTGCACCCCTAATTTGATTTAAAGGTGCCTTTCATGACACTCAAGGTCACCGTACAGGACAGCTAGAACATTCATTTATTTTTTTGTCGGCTTAGTCCCTTTATTAATCTGGTGTCGCCACAGTGGAATGAACCGCCAACCCATCCAGCAAGATTTTACGCAGCGGATGCCCTTCCAGCCGCAACCCATCTCTGGGAAACATCCACAAACAAACACTACTGACAATTCAGCCTACGCAATTTACCTGTACCGCATGTGTTTGGACTGTTGGGGAAGCCGGAGCACCCAGAGGAAACCCATGCGAAGGCAGGGAGAACATGCAAACTCCACACAGAAACACCAACTGAGCCAAGGCTCAAACCAGCGACCCAGCGACCTTCTTGCTGTGAGGCAACAGCACTACCTACTGCGCCACTGCCTCACCCACAGCTAGAACAATGAGTTCAAATAAAAACACAATAACAGTCTATAGAATACAATACAAACTTTAAGAAATGCAGTAGCGTCATCTAAGTCACTCAGTTTGGATTTAAATTGTCAAAGAGAGTCTAAATTACGAAGATCAGGAGGAAGTGATTTCCAAAGCTGAGGAAAAGTTATGAACAAGATTAGTAAGGTATGGAGGAGCGAGATTGTGCAGGATTAATTCACATTTGGATTTTTTACAGCTTTAAAAACATTAACTTCATCTTAGTTTCCCAGTGCTGGGTTGCAAATGGAAGGGCATCTGCTGTGGAAAACAAATGCTGGATAAGTTGGTGGTTCATTCCGCTGTGGTGACCCCTGATGAAAATTAATGAATGAACTTGTAGAACCGGCTACTAATGCTAAATGCAGTTCTCCACAATGCACAGCTCTATCTGTAGTCACACCAGCCTCCCGTGATCTTCATTCAGGGCTCTGATGGAGAGCAGGCAGAGAAACATTTCTGCTGCTTCAGCTCAACACACAAGCAAACTGAAGCCATTCAGCAGCGGCCATTGAAAGGCCCTGTGGCATGAAAAGCCCCTGGAACGGCCTGAACATTCCAGTCCAGAAATCATGAAAACACACACACACACACACACACACAGAGGCGCTTTCACTATTCTGGCTCCGACTGTCAGGATCCAGTGTCAGGCTTACATAAGATCTCGACCGCCGCTGATCCAGCATCTCCTCAACAATATTACAACAACACATATTTTCAATTCTTAAAGAGACAGTTCACCCTAAACTGAACATTCTGTCATCATTTACTCACCCTTCACTTATCACAAATCGTTTGAGTTATTACTCATTATTTCAAATCATTATTAAACTTTGTAAGCCAGACAGAGTTGACAATAACAGAGTTGATGAAAACAGAGTTGACAGTAACGCCCGATTCACACGGGGCTTCAGCGTCAACGCTTAACAGAGGGCGTGTCTGAAGTTGGGGCTGACACGGTTGTCATAGCAGCGTCAGCCAATGAAATTATTCTTTAATCGGCTGCTGTCTGAGCTAGTGTATTTGCATAAAGCAATCTGATTGGCTGACATGTCTGTCTTAAAAAGTTGAGAAATTCCCAACTTCTGCAGCAAGCAACGCCACTGAAGCGGCATAGATGGATCCACATTGCAGTTCGGCAATGCCTGACGTCACCCATTCAAAGTAAATGGAAATCATTGACGCTGACGCCCCGTGTGAATAGGGTGTAACATACGATACCAGAGTGGACAGTATCAGAGTTGATGATAACAGAGTTGATGATAACAGAGTTGACACTATGGGAGTTGACGATAACAGAGTTGACAGTATCAGAGTTGACGATAACAGAGTTGACACTATCGGAGTTGACAATAACAGAGTTGACATAATTAGAGTTAACGATAACAGACAGTAACAGAGTGGACAGTTTCAGAGTTGACGATAACAGAGTTGATAGTATCAGAGTTAACGATAACAGAGTTGGAGTAACAGAGTTGACGATAACAGAGTTGAGAGTAACAGAGTTGACGATAACAGAGCTGACGATAACAGAGTTGACGATAACAGAGTTAATGATAACAGAGTTGACACTATCGGAGTTGACGATAACAGAGTTGACAGTATCAGAGTTGACGATAACAAAGTTGACATTATTAGAGTTAACGATAACAGACAGTAACAGAGTGGACAGTATCAGAGTTGACGATAACAGAGTTGACGATAACAGAGTTGACATTAACAGAGTTGACAGTATCAGAGTTGACGATGACAGAGTTGACATTATTAGAGTTAACGATAACAGACAGTAACAGAGTGGACAGTATCAGAGTTGACGATAACAGAGTTGACGATAACAGAGTTGACGATAACAGAGTTGACAGTATCAGAGTTGACGATAACAGAGTTGACGATAGCAGAGTTGACACTATAGGAGTTGGCGATAACAGAGTTGACAGTATCAGAGTTGACGATAACAGACAGTAAGAGAGTGGACAGTATTAGACTTGACAGTAACAGAGTTGACGATAACAGAGTTGACAGTATCAGAGTTGACGATAACAGAGTTGACAGTAACAGAGTTGATAGTATCAGAGTTGATGATAACAGAGGTAATGATAACGGAGTTGACAGTAATTCATGTTCATTTTTGTTTATATTAATAAATACATTAACTAGCATAAACTATGTGTCTTGTATTCAGTGGTGGAAAGAGCACAACATCCACTTAAGTGGCAAATCCACTAGAGGGCGCAGTCTACATTTTTGCGAAATGTAAAATAAGTTGTTCTGGGTGCGTTTCATTGCACATTTCACATGACAAATCCACTAGAGGGCGCTATCTAGCTTTTAGTGAATCTGAAATATGTTACTTGAGGTTTAACAATATTTCTGTTTTTAGCATGTATAGCTGTGATGTAAGGGTCATGGTGGGTCAGAGCTGAAGATGCTGCTAGCCTGTTAGCATGCTAGCCTGTGGTCTGGGTGTCTCTGCTAATCTCTGCACAGACTCTTGGCCTGAACAGGTTGCATAGGAATGATTCCCTGACGGTAAGAAGATTAGCAGAGATGCTGCTGCTCACCACACACACCGAGACAGGAGGCTCTGAAACACACACACACACACACACACACACACACACACACACACACACACACACACACACAGGCACACACACAGGCACACACACACTTGTGCCTATGTGTCTGTTTGTGTGGGTGTGAATCTCTGTGTATGTCTGTGTGTGTGTGTGTTTTTTGTGTATCTCTGTTGTGTGTGTGTGTGTGTGTGTGTGTGCGTGTGTGAGTATACGTCTGTGTTTGTGTATCTGTGTGTTTGTATGCATGTGTGTGTTTGTGTCTGTGTGTGTGTGTATGTATGTGTGTTTATGTCTGTGTGTGGGCGTGTGTGAGTGTGTGTGTGTGTTTTTGTGCCTGTGTGTGTAGAAGTGCGTGTGTGTGTTGTTCTTTGTGTGTGTTATTTTCTATACCTGCTCTACAGTCTATTTGTGTGTGTCCTTGTGTGTGTGTGTGTGTGTGTGGGTGTGAGTCTGTGTGCTTGTGTATGTGTGTTTGTGTATCCTTTTTGTGTGTGCATATGTCTCTGTGTGTGTGCTTGTGTGTGTATGAATCTGTCTATGTGTGTGTTTGTGTGTGTGTGTGTTTGTTTGCATGAATCTGTGAGTGTGTGTGTGTTTGTGTGTATCCCTGTTTGTGTGTATATGTCTGTGTGTGTATCTGTGTGTGCGGTTGTGTATGTGTGTTTGTCTGTGTGTGTTATTCTTTATACCTGCTCTACAGTGTGTCCTGAATGTCTGTGTGTGTGTGTGTGTCTGTGTGTGTGAGTGTCTGTGAGTGTCTGTGTGTGTCTGTGTGTGTGTGTGTGTCTGTTCAGTGTGTGTTTGGATCAGTTCTGTCTAAGACCCTGATTATGAGCGTAATCTCACACATCTTCAGGTCACCGGTGTGAAAATGCAGCACTCAGAGCTTCCACACACACACACACACTTACAAATCAGCGTCTGCTCTCAAACAGCCGGTTCCTCAGTCTGTGTGTGTGAGTGTGCGTTCAGCCGCCGGATGTGAATTATGTAAGCTGGAAGTGTGGGATGGAGGTTATGTAGAAGCTCAGGTTTCTTCAAAGGTAGTATTTTAAAAGACGCAGAGCCTCGTTTATGGATTTCTGTGTAAAACACACACCACACGCTGCACCAAAACAACCAGCTTTTAGGATGATGGTTGCAAGATGAGGCTAAATAATTACTCTGGGTAAATTTTGTTGCCTGTTTCAGATGACAAATACACTAGAGGGCGCTATCTACATTTTAGGGAATCTGAAATACGTCACCTAGGGTGCGTTTTTGTTGTACGTTTCAGATGAGAAATCCACTAGAGGGTGCTTTGCTAAAATTAAAATAAGTTGCTCTACGTGCGTTTCATTTCATGTTTCAGATGACAAATACACTAGAGGGCGCTGTTGACATTTAAGAATATCTGAAATACGTTACTTAGGCTGTGTTTTGTTGTTTGTTTCAGGGGACAAATCCACTAGAGGGCGCTGTTGACATTTTAGCGAATCTGAAACACATTACCTAGGGTGCGTTTTGTTGTACGTTTCTGATGAAAAATTCACTAGAGGGTGCTGTCGACATTTTTGCTAAACGAAAAATAAGTTGCTCTACGTGCGTTTCATTTCATGTTTTACATGACAAATACACTAGAGGGCGCTGTTGACATTTAAGAATATCTGAAATACGTTACTTAGGCTGTTTTGTTGTACGTTTCAGGGGACAAATTTACTAGAGGGCGCTGTCGACATTAACAGATCTAAAATATGTTACCTAGGGTTCATTTTGTTCTACGTTTCAGATAAGAAATCCACTAGAGGGCGCTGCCAACATTTTTGCAAGACGTAAAAAAAGTTGCTCTACGTGCGTTTCATTTTACGTTTCAGATGTCAAATCCACTAGAGGGCGCTGTTGACATTTTAGCATATCTGAAATACGTTACTTAGAGTTCATTTTGTTGTACATTTCAGGTGACAAATCCACTAAAGGCCTACGTTTTTGCAAAATGGAAAATAAGTTGCTCTATGTGTGTTTCATTATGCGTTTCAGATGACAAATACACTAGAGGGCGCAATCTACATTTTAGTGAATTTGAAATACGTAACTTAGGGTTCATTTTGGGTATGTTTTAGATGACAAATACACTAGAGGGCGCTGTCTACATTTTAGTGAATCTAAAAAAAGTTACTTAGGTTCATTTTGTTTTAAATTCATAATTAAAAAATAATCATTTTAAGTTAATTATAAGGCCATGCAGTGGCGCAGTAGGCAGTGAATGAGTGTGAATGAGTGTGTATGAATGTTTCCCAGAGGAGGTTGCAGCTGGAAGGGCATCCGCTCCCTAAAACATGCTGGATAAGTTGGCGGTTCATTCCGCTGTGGCGACCCCGAAGTAATAAAGGGAAAATATAATAAAGCCGACAAGAAAATGAATGAATGAAGTTAATTATATCGGAAGAAAGATTGTTATTGCAACACTCAACACAACAAAATTGCGTATATTCCCAGTATCGTGCAGCACTAAATGAATGTTCTGGCACTGCAGCTCATTATAAAGCTTAATGTTTGCGAGTGTGTGTGACAGCACGACTGACCTTCACACAGCAGCTGGAGGTCACAGTGTTTCCCAAAAGCAGAGAATGGCTGTAATCAGCAGTGATTTTCAGCTCAGATCCCCCTCGGGCTCAAACACTAAAGCACATCACATTAACACACGAGACCCGCACCCATAAAGGCCAGAGCCAATCAATGAGCTCAGTCAGAACCTGAAGCTGGGACATCCTGAAGCCTGAGTCCTCCCATTCACAGACTAAACCAACTCCAAACACGACATTTATAAGACTGAACTACACTGTCAACAATATCTGTTAATCAACAGTTACCATATTTTCCAGTTCCCGTGTTTCCGTATTTTGTGATTCACAAGTGTTTATTTACAGCTGTGAATTGCATTATGGGATGTTGATGTCTGCTCTATCCACTTTTGATGTTCAAAATTCAACAATATAGCACTGCAAACTCACCGGCCACTTTATTAGGTACACCTGGCCAGCTGCTTCAGCCAATCACGCGGCAGCAGTTCAAACTGAGCATCAGAATGGGGAAGAAAGGGGATTTAAGTGATTTTGAACATGGCATGGTTGTTGCTGCCAGATGGGCTACTCTAAATATTTCAGAAACTGTTGATCTACTGGGATTTTCACGCACAACCATCTCTAGGGTTTACAGAGAATGCTCCGACAAAGAGGAAATATCCAGCGAGCGACAGTTCTGTGGGCGCAAATGCCTTGTTGATGAGGCCAGAGGTCAGAGGAGAATGGCCAGACTGGTTCCAGCTGATAGAAAGGCAACAGTAACTCAAATAAGCACTCGTTACAACCGAGCTCTGCAGAAGAGCATCTCTGAACACACAACACGGCCAACCTTGAGGCGGATGGGCTACAGCAGCAGAAGACCACACCGGGTGCCGCTCCTGTCAGCTAAGAACAGGAAACTGAGGCTACAATTCAAAATAATTGAAATACGTAACGGTTCATTTGGTGCACGTTTTAGATGACAATTCTACTAGAGGGCGCTGTCTGCGCATTAGCGAATCTGAAATACGTAACAGGGTTCATTTTGTGTACATTTTAGATGACAATTCTACTAGAGGGCGCTGTCTGCGCATTAGCGAATCTGAAATACGTAACAGGGTTCATTTTGTGTACATTTTAGATGACAATTCTACTAGAGGGCGCTGTCTGCGCATTAGCGAATCTGAAATACGTAACAGGGTTCATTTTGTGTACATTTTAGATGACAATTCTACTAGAGGGCGCTGTCTACGTTTTAGCGATTGGAAATACGTAACAGAGTTTATTTTTGGTACGTTTTAGTTGACAAATCTACTAAAGGGTGCTGTCTACGTTTAAGCGATTGTAAATAATTAAGAGTTTATTTTGTGTTCGTTTTAAATGGCAAATCTACTAGAGGGCGCTGTCTGCGCTTTAGCGAATCTGAAATACGTAACAGAGTTTATTTTTGGTACGTTTTAGATGATAAATCTACTAAAGGGTGCTGTCTACGTTTTAGCGAATCTGAAATGCGTAACGGTTCATTTTGTGAACGTTTTAGATGACAAATCTATAAATCTTCTAATGGGTTTTTTAGGGGGACAACTTAACTGATTTATGTTCAATTCACTTAAATTAGTTAAAAAAACGATTAACTCAACTTAATTGGACGACATGAAGCAATTGTGTCCACTCCGGCATATTTTGCAGTGTTTTTCCTGCGATCACACACACAGCAGCCCAAATGCTCTTTGCATCACACTCGCGAGCGCACATCATGCCAGTGGCGTGTACTTTGGCACGTAAACACCTCTTCTGCTGTCCTTTGAGAGGTGCAGATCAAAGAAACGCGTTTGCAGCATCTCACAGATAATGAACAACAACAAATGCAGACGGCTTTGCATAATAAACGCTGTGCTGGAGAAGCAGCCGGGTCAGAGGTCAGACGTTTAGATAGAAAAACTCCAGCATTTGCAAGACAAATCCCAGCCGCTCTTCTGGCGGACGCTGTGTTTCACGAGGAAGTGTTTCAGAAATCATCATGCAGAGATATGCAAAACCCGCAGGACACGCTGGCCTGCTCTACTTTACAGAAATGAACACAGGTTGGACTGGAGCGTTATTTTATCATCGTTATTTGAGGTAGAGCGGCACCGTACGGCGAGGAGTTACTTACTTCGCAATATTTTATTTTACTGTGATCTATACAGTTACCCCTCCTGAATATATTCACCCCAATCTCTGCTGAATTTTTCAGCACATTTCTAAACAAAACAGTTTTAGGTAAGTCATTTCTAATAACTGATTTCTTTTCTCTTTTCCATGATGGGATCACATAATATTTCACTAGATATTTCACTAGTGTTCAGCTTAAAGTGACATGTAAAGGCTTCACTAGGGTAATTAGGGTAAAGTTAGGGTAATTAGGCAAGTCATTGTATAACAGTGGTTTGTTCTGGAGACAATTCAACACTAATATCGTTTAAGTGGGCTAGTAATATTGAGCTTAAAATGGCTTCTAAACAATTAAAAACTGCTTTTATTCTAGCCGAAATAAAATAAATAACACTTTTTCCAGAAGAAAAAATATTAGAGGAAATACTGTGAAAAACTCCCGAATCTGTTCAACACCATTTGGGAAATATTTGAAAATGAAAAACAAATTAGGAAAGGTAAGTGCTTTATGGTTTCCAGCAGAGTCCAACATGTACAGAAATTGAATAATTAAATGTAAAATAACACCGTACAGTCTTCATTATAATAATAATTTACTAAAAAACTGTTTATTAAACTTACAAATGTACATTTTACTTGTGGCCGAACGCTTTAAACTCGCTTGAAATGCTTTTAAAACACAAGGAAATGATAACGTTTCACTCTGTTATGGTTATTCTGTGACTCCACAAATCTCAACATTGTACCTCCTGATTTGTGACTATTGCGGACCCATATGTTGCGATATCGATGCTATATGTTGTGCCGCCCTTATTGAATGGCTGTTGCAAGTTTTGTTTCTCCAAATCTCGGATTCAGCAAATCTCAGAGCTGCTCTACTGGTCTCAGATCTGCTGACGGTCCACGTGTTTGAGTTTGGTAACTCATTCGCTGGGTTTCCAGCAGCCGGTGTTCATGCACAATTAAAGCATCGCATTGGAAATCAAATCAAGATCAAATTTACACTCAATTTTTAGCATTCAGACACACAAAAATGCACATTTGTAACTTCAGTTGGTAGTTTTCCTTCAGCTTAGTCTCAGACTTAGGTCGCCACAGCGGAATGACCTGCCAAATATTCTGACGATCAAGTCAGTGTGCTGATCAGCTAATGTATATGCTCATAAAAATATATTATTTGCTAATTAAATAACAACTGCGGCTCAATTCGAAGGCTGCGGCGTCCCCTGGAGGTCGCATTTTCAGCCTTTAAATAAATCCACTGTTTTCCACTAACTGGCAACCCAGAGTGCTGGAATATAACTGGGTAAACTGGCAGTGGGCTGGTTATAGAGAGCAAAACAGACAGACATTGCCAACACACATTCACAAAGCAGAATAACTGACTTCAGCATTGTGTTTCAGTGTCCACTTAGCATGTTTCAGAAATATCAGCGAACATATTACGCTATTATTATGTTTTAGAAGAGGCAAAAACCTGCATACAGCAATTTTAAAATGTGGCATGTTGTTTTTTTTACTCTACTTCCAGCACCTCTGATTTCAACCAACAACTCGAGCATTTAAGCAGCACCAAAGTGAAATCTGCCATCTGATTTAGTCCAAAAATAAACAGCCCGTGCAGGGTTTCAGTACACAAGCCTATTTATGACAAGATCAGACATGAAGTTTATATATACCCCAGCCTGCCTGAGCACCTGCTGCCTGCATTATAAGTCACAGTGAAGAAACTTTTCAGTTTAAATTATTCACTTAAATTATTATTACATTTTTAAATCTACGCATGGGGACTTTAATTTTGTATCTCTGTCATGCTATTATAAACAACCACCTTTAAGATCTGGAATATGCTGAGATCAGGGGGGTATTCCAGAAAGCTGGGTTAACTTATCATCTGCTAAACCTTGAACTTTCGGTTGATTAACTTAAAACCTGCTTACGGCGAGTATGTCGGTTCCAGAACAGCTGATAAGAGTTAGTTAAATCAACCGTGGGTTAATGCGCGCGCACCTGAAGGCATTTTCAGTAGATCGCCGAATTCACAAGTCGCCATAGAAAGTCACGGGCTGCGTCCGAAACCGCCTACTACTCAGTAGGTGCTGCATTTAAATTTAAACGCACTACTCGGCAGTTAGAAAAGTGCATTCTATACAGTATGAACGTGAAAAGTATCAATGGAATTCAACGTACGACATCTGTTATTTTGTCATGGTCACACGACCTACCTGCGTCACTTCCATTAATTAATTCACTTGCAGGGCATTATGGGATAGCGCAGCGTGCATGGGATGGGCACTCCAGAATCTCGCCGGAAGTAGCAAGTCATTCGGGTACTTCTCGCATACTGATTTTCCAATTCTATGAATTCGGACACACTACTCGGCTCGCTGATTTTAGCGTACTGTATAGTATGGAAGTATGCGATTTCGGACGCACTTTACAGAAGCAGAGCTGGAGGTTTTAATGCTGGTGTATGAGGAATTAAGGCAGATTATAAAGAAAAAGCAATACTCATCTGCATCAATAAAGGAAGAAATATCAGATAAAAAAAATAACAAGAGAAAATCCGTTAAATTACACATGCTTCCCTCCCTTTTATTGCAATCAAAAAAATTAAATGTAACTTTAACATCCTTTTTGAGTATGTTGTGTAACTAGGGATGCAACGATTATAGATTTTGATTGTACGATTATAATCTGAGAAATAATCACGGTTATCATGATAATTATGCATTCATTCGATGGATTTGCTCTTCAGTGTTTGGACTCTCAGTAATGATATAAACCACACTGAACTGAGCTAAACTGAACTGAACTTAAACACTAAAAACTGAACCACACTGATCCAGTTACTGTGACCATTTATGTGAAGCTGCTTTGACACAATCTACATTGTAAAAGCGCTATACAAATAAAGCTGAATTGAATTGAATTGATTTTTTTAAACATCACTAGTTTAGAAAATCACATGAAAACTCCTCATATTTTACAGTGTTATTTATTGCTGCTCAGTAACCACTTAATACAGCACAGAATAATATTAAAAACAAACAATAGTCAATTTCTCTCTTTGTGCTAAAAAATAAGTAACATTTTTGACATTAAAACAATTTTACACTGTAAATAAATGACAGAACAATCAATAAATAAATTAAAAGTAGTATTTGTCTAAATGCAGGGCTTGAAATTAACTTTTTTTACTTGGCAGCACCGGTGCAAACTCATGCGAACTCAGAAATAACAACTGACTCAGCCAGGACTCGAACCAGTGACCTTCTTGTTGTGCTAACCACTGAGCCATTCATTCATTCATTCGTTTTCTTGTCGGCTTAGTCCCTTTATTAATCTGGGGTCGCCACAGTGGAATGAACCGCCAATTTATCCAGCAAGTTTTTACGCAGCGGATGCCCTTCCACCTGCAACCCATCTCTGGGAAACATCCACACACACGCAAATTCAGACACACACTCATACACTACGGACAATTTAGTCTACACAATTCACCTGTACCGCATGTGTTTGGACTGTGGGGGAAACCGGAGCACCCGGAGGAAACCCACGCCAACACAGGGAGAACATGCAAACTCCACACAGAAACACCAACTCAGCCAAGGCTCGAACCAGCAACCTTCTTGCTGTGAGGCGACAGCACTACCTACTGCGCCACTGCTTCGCCCACCACTGAGCCACTGCTTGGTAAAAACCTGTGGTTCCTAATACAAGTGCTTTATAAATAAACTGTCCTGAATTTGGGATTAAAGCACGGTATATTCCAGTGCGTGTGTGAAGATTTTACTCTGTGTTATTGATCACATGAGCAACATGACATGAATGCAGCTGTGTGTGTTTTTAAAGATTCAGATGTGTTGTTGTTGTTAATGAATAATACTATGATCTGTTAGGTGTTAAATCTCACACACTCACACCACTGACTGCAGGACGGTGCATTAATAAATACAAGAAGGAAAGAGAAAAGTCTGGGATGGATTGAACAGTCACAGGAAGCGGCTCCGCAAAGATCCTTCCTCAAGAGGAAACACTTCTGGAAAATAAAATGCCTCTGGACACACACACACACACACACACACACACACAAATATATACATATACACACACATACTGTGCATTGCACACTTATAGACATTCACACACAGATATACACACAAAAACACATATACACAAACACACATATACATCTATATAAACATACACACACAAATAGAGACAGGTATACACACACACATACAGACATGCACACGTATACAAACACACACACAAAATGTAGATAGCACATATTTAGACATACACACAGATATACAGACACACAAGCACATACAAACACGTATACAGACCCACAAACACACACATCTACATCTATACATACATACCCACACATAGACACAGACACACACACACACACATACACATATACAGTTCATACACAGACATATTTACACTAATATACACACATATTTACACACACACACACACACACACTTGCAAACACATGTACACACACACACAAACAAATACTGTACATAGCACACATAAAGACATACACACAGATATACAAACAAATACACACATATACACACACTAGGGTTGTAACAATATACCGGTATGACGGTTTACCACGATTTGAACGTGCACGATTATCATACCATGAACAATTGCATATCAACGGTTTTAACCCTTAAAGACCGAGACAGCCGCCCGCGGCTAAAAATAAGTATTGCTCTTAAATGTTTAATAACTTTTGATCCGCTGATCCGATTCATACAATTCAAAGATTGGCATAAAGAAGAGAATCTCAGCTTTCCAGTGCTGTATCACATAACATTCGCGGACTTTCAGAGGCTCCGGAATCAGTGCGGTTACGTCATCAACATTTGACAACGCTGATTTGACAAAGAAACGCTCGTCTCTGTGTCTCCGGACAAATCAGACATGATACATTGATGCATTGTCCCTCCTCCATGCCCAGATTGGTTCAAACTCGCTATATCACAACCAATAAGCATAGGTTTCGCTTTTGTTTGTGGACCAAGGCTGTTTCTCAATTCCAAGAACGCAGAGAATGGACTTGCGTTCTTGTAGAGTGCGGTCTTGCCAGCTGTCCTCGGAAGAACGAACTCAGGAGACCGCGAGGGCAGAGAACGCGTCCTTTGAGAAATGGGATGCTGCGTTCTTCCTGATGGTCATGTGACCTTCACGCGTTTTAAATGGAAATTAATTAAACATTACAGCCTTCATACAACGATTTATTGTTTCCCCCCTCTTCAAAATATATACTTTGCATAAAAACATTATAAATATACTCTGCACATTATAAATAAAACAAATTTTAATACGAATTTCATCAAACAAACACAATTAATGTGTTTATTCCTTTATTAAGATGTTCATGTTAATGTTTACCTTCACCGTTTCATTTAGGGAAACTCCTGAGGTAAATAAGTAATATCTCTGAACTTTAATAATAAATCTAAATAAAATGCTGCGCTTCCCACCTCCAGTCGCAATGACTTCTGGGACTTCCAGAGCGAGCTCGCTGTTGAAGTCTGCATCGGTGCGTCCTCGATATCAAGAACACATCCGGGAAGTTTCACGCGTCCTCCGTACTTGCGGTCTTGAGTATTGGAACTGAACTTAGGCAGCTGATGATGACGTTTCACGAGGACACAAGACCGCTGAAGAACGCATATTGAGAAACAAGCTTTTTGAACAACACGGAATGAGAGATAGGCATACATTTATGCGCGGCTAAATAAAACGCAAAAAAAAAGTTTTGCATGAAATAATTCTCATACTAAGTACTTTTGCATGCACAGCAGCACAGAAACATGACAAAACAGTGACACAGCAAAGACGAACTGCTGCTCTTGCTGTTTTCAAAAGACGCAAATGAAGATGCAGCTGTTTGTCTGCATTGCAGACAACCATATCCAAATCCATATCCACAGACAACCATATCCATATCCATAGACAACCATATCCATGCTGGCACATAAAACCTAAGGATGTTCCATATTTAATCTAGTTTCGTTATGTAACTATTTATAGTATAGTAAATATTTATATCTATTTTTTTACTGAGGATTTGCACCATGTTTATTTGGACTTTGACACATTATTTATTATTTTCTTATTTTTATTTGTTCATTGTAAGTGGTGTTGTTTATAGTAACTAAAAATATATTATTTGAAAAAAGTCAAATTTGCTTCACTGTTCTATTATTTTGTAACATACCGTATACCGCGAAACCGTCAAACCGTGGTATTGTTTTAGACGATTATCATACCGTGAAAAATTCATACCGTTACAACCCTAACACACACACACCTATAGAAACATTTACACATGCATAACACACATATAGACACATACACAGGCCCGCAAACACATATACAGACACACATACATACATACATACACATATGCACATGTATACACTCACATGTGTACAAACACACACATGCACACACGTTTACACACTCACACATATACACACAAATACATACACACATGTACACAAACACACACATATACAAGCATGCATGTACACACATATATACATGCACACACACATATACACATATACAATGCGCACACACACACACACACACACATATACATACACATATACACACACATATATACAGTGCATATACCCACTTATATCTACACATGTACACACACATACACATATACACAAACACACACACACACACACACATGTATATATACATACACATATACACACACATATATACTTGCGCACACAAATATACACATATACAGTACGCGCACACACACGCACACACACATATTTAGACACATATATTACATACATACACATATACACACACATGTGTAATAATCAAGAAACGTTGCTGCCGTAGCAGGAGCAATAATATTACGCAGCGCTGTTAGCTAGTTACCCGCAGCAGCCGGGGGCTATTTTCAGGCACAATATCAGAGTAATGTCATTTATAGAAATCAACAAAACTATGATCTCAATGATGCCCTGCGGTGCTGGTGGGTAATTCTCCATTTGCGGAGGAGTGAACCTGTGCTCTCCTTCCTGATTAAGAGAGAACGAGCAGGAGAAAGAACAGATGAAACGAAAGAAGGTGGAGGGATAAAGGAAGTAACGATGTCTCCCTGAAGGAAATGACACACTTCATCTGCCTTCTTGGTTGATAAATGAACAAGATTTTATTTGGAGTGAAATACCTAAAAATATAATGAGATCAATAATCTCCCAGGAGAAATTTCCAATACAAAAGCTAGAAATAATGAGTCTTTTCTTTATTCCAAGAGCTCTCTTATTGAATTAAGAGCTGTGTTTCTTGCAACCCAGGCTCATTCTGAAAACGTAGTCCCGTGGACGTTTCTGTAGACAATGAAAAACATCCCGGGAGGTACGTATTTCGGCAGTTTATGCTTTTGCGAATCCTTGTGCACTTTTTCGCATCTCGAACGTCTCTCGGGGGCGCGCTGTTCTCTCGTAAAGCCACTGGAGGCCGCTGTTGCATGACCGTCTGTCTGACTGAATGATTGACTGGGTGACCGGCCAATCGGCCACATTGCTAAACACTGCATGTAAAACAGTGTAACGACTCGGCTGCCTTTGCTTCTCTACTCAACTTAAAAATATGATTGGCAGAATTGTAGAACAGATGGATTAAGATCGTCAAGGGGGTCGAATTGAGACCGTGATCCTTTTCGATGAATCCTGTAGTTCTATGTTGTATGGTAAGTGAAAATAGCAACCCAGGCTCATTCTGAAAACGTAGCCCCGTGGACGTTTCTGGAGACGTTCTGGAGACGTCCCGGGAGGTACGTGTTTGTGCAGTTTTTGCATTTGCGAATCCTTGTGTGCTTTTGAGCATCTCGAATGTCTCTCGCGAGCAGGGCCGGCACGTCCATAGAGGCGACCTAGGGGGCCGCCTAGGGCGGCAGTATAGAGAGGGCGGCTTTCGCGACACCTCCTGTACCACCTGTGTCCTCAGTTATGTCCGCGACACCTCCCTCACCACCCGCATCCTCAGTTTTATTCGTGCATAGGGCGACAGGGCCATCAGCACCAGCGTGTCCTCAGTTATATCCGCGCAAAGGGCGGCAGAATAGAGGTCCGCGACACCACTTCATTTTCATAACCGGTCACTTTCGTTTTCACATTGGGATTGAGGGCGGCGTAATAGTTCTCTGCCTAGAGCGGCAGTTCAGCTTGCTCCGGCCCTTCTCGTGAGTTTCGTTCGTGCCGGCGCTGTTCTCACGCAAAGCCACTGGAGGCCGCTGTCATGTGACCTGCTGTCTGTCTGACTGACTGAATGATCGACTGGGTGACCGGCCATTCGGCCACGTTGCTAAACAAGGCATGTAAAACTGTGTAAAGACTTGTGCGGCTGCCTTTTCTTCTCTCCTGAACTTGAAAATATGATTGGCAGAATTGTAGAATTGATGGATTAAGATCGTCGAGGGGTCGAATCGAGATCCTTATTCGATTAATCCTGTAGTTCTATGTTGTATAGTAAGTGAAAAAAGCAACCCAGGCTCATTCTGAAAACGTAGTCCCATGGAAGTTTCTGGAGGTACGTATGGCTGCATTTAATGTTTTAAGCGAACGCTATGGGCAGTATGACGCCATTCCTTTTCGTGCTTACCGGCTGACCGCTTACCTCCGTGTGGAGGGCTTTCCCACCACAACCAGTTCGTCCAGTTAGCTCGTTGTGCATGTCAGCAGAATTGAGGCGCAGAGAGGAGCTGACCACGATGAAGACAAACGGTTTCATGTCTGGGGAAGAGCGTTTACAAAAATCAGGCAAGACAAAAACAGAATCCAAAAAATAAAGTAAACAAGTTCATAACAGGGCGAGAATGTGGTAAAATTCGAAAATGTGGTCAAAATCAGACGAGGGGTTTTCTTTTTCTGGACGGCTTTTGTAAATTGTTGCTTGGGTTTAGGGAAGGAGGATGGTGGGCGGGTCAATCTGTAAAATTGGTTGGGTTCAGGGAAGGAGGAGAGTGGGGTCAGCCGATTGGCCGGTCGTCCAGTCAATCATTCAGCCAGTCAGACAGACAGTCGTTAGACAGCGGTCTCCGGTGGCGCGAACGGCTCTTACGAGAGACATTCGAGATGCGAAAAAGCGCACACGGATTCGCAAAAATAAAAACTGCACAAATACGTACCTCCTGGGACGTATTTCGCGGTCTCCAGAAATGTCCGCTGGACTACGTTTTCAGAATGAGCCTATGTTGGAAAAAAGAAAAGGACAGAACTGGCTCTTCTTCAATGATTTTGAGACGGGTTTTAGTTCGACTGACCCAGCAAGGACTCGAAATAGTGACCGTCATGCTGTGAGGCGACCTCATGAGGAGCCACCAGGTTTTTGCCTGTCAAAAAAAGTATATATTTTATAATGTTAAATAGTCTGATGACATCATACAGAGGGTGAATGTCAAGCAAAGAGTTTCATTCATCAAGTCTGATTATAAACAAACACAATTAATACACTTTTACCATTAGAGGCTGCTTATACTCACACACTCCTGACACACAACTGGGTTTACACCCCTTAAAAAAGGGATTTCTGCTAAATGGCTTCCCTTAAAATTCAATAAAACAGTAACATTGTGAAATATTTGTACAATTTAAATACATCTTCTGTTTCACTACTGTAAATCTTGCCAAGTATGCTGTATTGAATCACACAGAGCCTTCAAACATGCACATACAGACACAGGAAGAACAAAAGGCGGAAGACAAACCATACAGTTCATTCTGACCACAAGAGCCACAATCTCTGAAGCTTCATGCATGCAGATGTGGAAACATAAGACCCTCTGAATGCAAACACACACACACACACACACTACCCCAAACACCCATAACCGCTGTCTGAGCAGATCAGCAATGGTTAACAATGCTTTCAGATCTTCAGCATGCTTTATTTATCTCAACTAAAGTGTCGTCTTGTATAAATTAAACTGCTGCTCCATCCTGATATCTGATAAGTACTCTAGTCATTAAGCTCTTGTAAAGACTTTGCTATTGAAGTTGCTGTCAGAAATAAAGTGAACCCAGGCAAATATGTGCACTCAGGCTATATTTTTACAAAATGTAAAATACATTACACTGGGTACGTTTCATTGCACATTTTTAGATAACAAATGCACAAGAGGGTGCTGTCTAGATTGTTGTGAACCCGAAATACGTGACTCCGTGTACATTTTAGTGCAGGTTTCCGATTCAAATCCACTAGAGGGTGCTGTCTACATTGGTTTAAACCCGAAATACGTTACTCCGTGTACATTTCAGTGCAGGTTTTCGATACAAATCCACTAGAGGGCGCTGTCTACATTGGTTTGAACCCGAAATACGTGACTCCGTGTACATTTCAGTGCAGGTTTCCCATTCAAATCCACTAAAGGGTGTTGTGTACATTGTTGTGAACCCGAAATACGTGACTTTGTGTACATTTCAGGTTTCCGATTCAAATCCACTAGAGGGCGCTGTGTACATTGTTGTAAACCTAAAATACGTTACTCTGTGTACATTTCAGTGCAGGTTTCCGATTCAAATCCACTAGAGGGTGCTGTCTACATTGTTGTGAACCCAAAATACGTGACTCCGTGTACATTTCAGTGCAGGTTTCCGATTAAAATCCACTAGAGGGTGCTGTCTACATTGTTGTGAACCCGAAATACGTTACTCTGTGTACATTTTTTAGTGCAGGTTTCCAATTCAAATCCACTAGAGGGTGATGTCTGCATTTTTGCGAAGAAACTATTAATAATAAAAAGGAAACAAATAATGTCATAACGAATGCTCTTAAGTAAGTAAATATTAATGTAGCCTATGACAGCAAGCATCATTTTTCTTTTAGTCCAATTTCCAATTTCATAATCCAGTTTACCTTACAGTGTGGTTTTCTTCTGATTAACACGAAATATGTTATTTAGATATCTCAAAAGCATTGCATTTCTCTTTTTTACCATGGACAAAGTAAACCCTAAAGCCATTTCTGCTGACATTTACTGAGTGCTTTTAGTGCGTATCAGTGGTCCGCAACAGAAAATGAGCTCTGAACTCATTTCCTCAGGGACTCTTGAGCATTGGAAACCAATGGTTTTCAAGAGCTACAGCGATGCGTGTTTTTTCACCACAAGGAACTCTGGGAAAAGGACAACATCATGTACCCTGCCGACATCAGCTGGCGTTTCTTCAGAAATAATGACCCTACGCGGAGTCCCACACCAATTAAGGCCCAATGAGCGAGCATGAATAATTGACATGCTACTGGCTGCATAAACTGATTGGAGCCGCATGTTTAATTACCGCAGCCTGATCTATGCCTGGACGGATTTACGCTCATTTGTCTTTCCAGGGACAAGAGGAAGGAGGGGAAAGAATCTATAAATCGCTCCGAGTTGGGCTTGTCATTTGTAAACCAATATGGCAGACGAGTCTCCTAATGAAGGCTAGGACTAGAAATTAGAGGTGGGAATCACTCATGATACAGTACGGTCACAAAATTGTGCTCGCTATAATGATTTATCACAATATTACTACATTCTGTGACAGATGATAGAGGGTAAAATAAATCCTCTAGGATATCTGTAAAACTGGAGAGCACGAATTGTGAAGATAGAGCTACGTATGGCTGCACTTTAAAACGAACACAACAGGGCGGTGTGTTTCTGTTTCTTTTAGTGCTTACATTTACCTGCATGTGGATGGCTTTTCCTCTTATTTCGTCCAGAGGCTCACTGCTTACGTCAAAGGACTTGAGACGCAGAGAGAAGTTGACTGCGTCAAAAAAAGCAGGTAAAACAAAAAGGTAAAAAATAAAATAAACAAGTAAATAACAGTGGGAACGTGGCAAGATCTGAAGATGTGGTAAAAATCAGGCGGCTTTTCTTTTTCTCAATTGTTTTTGAAAACGTTATCGATTGGGTTTAGGTCAGGCAGTCAGTCGGTCTACAGTGCCTTCTGGTGGATTTACGTGAGAACAGCAGGCATGAATGCCACTCTCGGGAGAAATATGAGATCTGAAAAAGCGTACACAGCAGCCTCTGGTGGATTCACGAGAGCAAAACACACAAAAACATAGCTCCTGGGAGTATTTCATGATCTCCAAAAATGTATATGGGGGTATGTATTCGTAATGAGCCTGGGTAAAAAATTCATCCATGAATATCATGATGTCTGTAAAGTTGACATCAAAAAGTAACATTACAAGTGTTAAAGTTCTAGATACCATTTTCCAAAGGATAAATTTAGTACAAATCCATTGAGCAAACACACAAACAAACAAGCAATAGCATTGAAACTAATAACGTTATAAATCAGTGCTTGTTATTGATTACAAAAAGTTATCGAGCTATGCATTCCGTAGAAACGTGTCAATTTAAAAGAAAATCGGTCCCAATACTGAGCCCTGAGGAACACCATTATTAATTGTAGAAGGGAGGGGGGATTACAGCATCTCCAGAGAACACTACAAATTTCCTATTTACCAAACAGAATCTCAACTAGGGGTGCATTTCCGACTATCGTTAGCCAATTAAAGTCGAAAGTTCCGTCATTAAAAATGGAGTTCATTGATTTGGCTTTTTTCAAATCGGTTGTTCCAACGAACATTCACAAACTTGCACGCTTGCAACTAGACCTCTAGAGCTGTAGTTAGAAGTATAGGTCCTGGCTGTGTTCTATTCCCAGTTATCCCCCTATGCTCTAGTCCTTTCGAACGTGCTAACACTTAAACTTGTGATGCTTAAAAAAAAAAACATTGAAGTCATCTCTCTAAGGTGTAATTTGCTTTCTCGACTAAGGTTGATTAAAAGATTTATGCAAAAAAAAAAAATCATCTGATAAATTTTTACAGCAGTTTAATTTGTTGTTTTCATCCCTAATATTACAAAAGGTTAGTAAATTTGCCCGTATTGTCTCGCTGAGTTTTTAAAAAAAATGTTGATTATTATGTGTTAAAATTAGATTTGTCACCAATAGGGTTGGGCGATGTCGACCGACTTGGCATCGTATGATGTCTAATGTAAAACACTGCGATGCCATCGTCATCATGTGAAAAGTGGGTGGGTTGGGTGTTTGATAGAGTGCACGCGACGTGTCGAGCGAGGAGGGATCCGGGGGTGAGACTTATTTGAAGACCTTCCGGGAGACTTGAGATGTCTGAATTTCGAGTTTAACAACTATAGTGAGAAACGATCCAGCGGTACATCCTTGATAAACTGTCCAACATGCACTGCTCTCTGGAGCTCAGAGGAGCACATGACAGTGTGTGTCTGTGTCTGTGTGTGTGTGGTCACGTGATGTGCGTTTTCAGTGGATGGAGGGCTGTTAGAAATGCTAGGTAAAACACAGTCAGGATGTTGATCATTTTTGCTCTAAAATGCCATTTGAACACTAAGACGTATCAGTGTAAGCGGGGCCTGAGTGTGTATTTTTTGCGAGCGGGTTTGCGACGGGGCCGGGGCTCAGCATCGGCAATGCCGGCTCAGCATCGTGTTGTCTATTGGCCATCGGCGATGGATGATGGCATCGTCTATCGGCCCAACCCTAGTGCCCAACAATCATTCTACTAGCTGAAACATAGAAAAAATTAAGGCCAAATTAAGACTCAAAAACACCCCATAGTGGATGAAAACGACCCAACACTACACTAATATATTTTAAACCTTAACAATATTTTAAAATTAAAGACAATTACAAATAAGTAAAAGGTGCTAATATGGTTTCTCGGTTGTGTTTTTTATTAGCTTAATATCTATCAATAACAATCAAGACAAGTCCAGGTTTTAAAAGCAAAAGCGGTCCTAATACTGAGCCCGGAGGAACACCAGTATTAATTGTAGTAGGGGAGGGTAAATCATCTCCAACAGACACTACAAATTTAAGATTTACCAGAGATTTTCCTCATTTTTCTTAGTTTATGGTAACAATAGGGTATTATTTAGTACCAATTAAAGAACATAAGGTAAAGCATAGTCCATTATTAAAAAAACCTGAACCAGCTTTGAACAAACCACTCTTGATTTCCACGCCCAGCCAGTGCGGCATTAATAGAAACTCTTGTATAGTTCAACCACGCTGAATGAAGCAGAGCAGAAGAAGCAAAAAGCTTTGGCATTTCAGTGAATTTCACATTTGCCCTTTTCTCTCAGAAGGCCTGTGGTGTCAAATCTTGAGCTGTGAACCGCCAAAGTCCAGATAAATGAAGGAAACAGTGCTGTTCCTATTAGCAGAGCCATCGAGACACATCTGGGCTTTGCTGATTAATCCAGTCCCACGAGCTCCTCTTAGGCTCTTCCGAGATTCACCTGCCACCAGGTTTGCCTTTAGCAACACAATTATGAACTGTGCTAAGCCTGTCGTCCAAATAACAACAACAGAAAGGTGGAACGCATCCCACTTCTTATTTAATGCCTATGAAATCAAAACTGATGCTAGTTTTTTGATGAACAAGTCATCCGTTTATGTTCATTCATTCATTCATTCATTTTCTTTTCGGCTTAGTCCCTTTAATAATCTGGAGTCGCCACAGCGGAATGAACTGCCAACTTATCTAGCATGTGTTTTACGCAGCAGATGCCCTTCCAGCTGCAACCCATCTCTGGGAAACATCCACACACACTCATATACACTCATACACTACGGACAATTTAGCCAACCCAATTCGCCTATAGCGCAAGTGTTTGGACTGTGGGGAAAACCGGAGGAAACCCACACAAATGCAAGGAGAACATGCAAACTCCACACAGAAACGCCAACTGACCCAGCCGAGGCTTAAACCATGCGACCTTCTTGCTGTGAGGCGACAGCACTACCTACTGCGCCACTGCGTCTGTGCATGTTAATAAAAACAAAAATGTTTGCCCTTTAATTGAAATCTGAAAATGCACTTAGATTAGGCCTGTCTGAGGTAATTGGGCGGGGCTAACACACTTAAGCACGCCCCTCCATCTGTCAGTTATGACAACAAAACAGCAATGGTGAGCAGGAGGAGTCTGTTATAGACTGTTTCCACTGACAGGTATAGTACAGTACGGTACAGGTCGGTACGGGTCACCTTTATGAGGCTTGCGTTTCCACTGCCGCAAGGGTAACCTTTAGGTGGATGTGGTGTATGACAGAAAGTTTCAGACGACGTAATTTTTACTCAAGGAAATGTCACAGTAAAGCTGTACGGGTAAAATCCGAAAAGGTGGTCAAAATCAGACGAGGGCTTTTCTTTTTCTGGACGGCTTTTGTAAATCGTTAGTTGGGTTTAGGGAAGTAAGTGTGTGGGCGGGTCAATCTGTAAAATTGGTTGGGTTTAGGGAAGGAGGAAGAGGATGCACTGTAAAAAAAATTGGAAAAAAGAGGTCAAATGACCTACGGCTACGACCATACCATAAAATTACGGTAAAATTTCGTAGCTGAAATAAAGTGCAAAATATAATAAATCTACAGATATTTTCATTAAACTGTTTACAGAAAAGAGATTATTTCCTAGATTATTATGATCAAATCCGTTCAGTAAAGTTACACAATAAGAGTTGTACAGAGAAACACTGTTATTTTACAGAATTTTCCTAGATTATTATGATCGAACACCATCAATAAACTGACTGCACTAAACGTTCAAGAGAAAACAGTGTTATTTAAAAGAATTTCCCCTAAATCATTACGATTAAACAGCTTTAATCAAATGCCAAGACACATGCTCATGCTCATAATTTAACAGTTTTTCTTTGGATCAAAAAAGTTTGGAAAAAACAACAAACGAGATTCAACTGATTACAATTCTCACGACTTTAACATTACAGCTGTTCCATTTGACTGAACAGTTTTCATGTAAAACATGTAGAGGTTTGAGTTATATGGAATGATTCAGTCACAGATCTTAAATGAAATGGAAGTGTGACGTGAAGGCGACGCTGACAAAGTGCAGATCCAAATGCAGGATTATTACACAGAGATGGTCGGGCAACAGTCAACACAGGGGCGAACAAGTGCAGGGACTCCAGAGTCATGCTCAAATAACAGGCAAATGGTGAGTCCCGGCAGCAGACCACGTAAACAATTAAACAATTAACAAACAAAGCAAAGCAAACAAAGAGAGACGCGTCATAATGTTCACAACAGTACAACAAGAATAAGCCATTGATGAGTGCGTCTGTGCTGCTTTTAAAGTCTGTGTAATCAGTACATAACGATCCTCCGACTGTGTGTGTGTGTGTGTGTGTGTGTGTGTGTGTGTGTGTGTGTGTGTGTGTGTGTGTGTGCGCAATCAGTGGAATCCGGAACAGGTGCATGTGGGCGGATCTTATCTATTTTATTTATTGACAGATTTGATGGTAATAATGTAGGAAAAGTCTGTAAAATAACAGCGTTTATCTGTAAACATTAATGAAAACATCAGTAGATTTATTATTTTTGCACTTTATTTCAACAAAGAAGTTTTACCGTAATTTTAAGGTTTTTGTTTGGCAGCCATTGCCAGTCATTTGATCTTTTTTTAAGATTTTTTTTTTTTCAGAGCAAGTAATTACAATTTATTACTTTAATTTTACATCATTTTAAATGTACTTAAAAAAAAAACAGTGTGTAAATAATACGGCAATTTCATTGTGTAAAACAGGAAAATTGCTGTAATTTGTCATTAATTATATAGTACATAAAATAACAGTCAAGCTTTTAATTTACAGATACTGTTTGTATATTTTACGGAGTTTTGAAAATATTTTAAAATAACAGTAAAAATGCTGTATAAATAATACTGTAATTTCCCTGTAAAAAAAACAAAAAATGTCGGTAATTTGTCTTTAATGATAAAGCACCTAAAATGAAAGTCAAACTGTTAATTTAAAGAGATTGTTTGTCATTTTACTAAGTTTTGAATATAATTTGAAATGATACAAAAAATTACTGTAAAAAATGTAGAGATATTTACTGTGATATTAGGGTTTTTTTTACAGTGTGGGTCAGTCGATTGGCCGGTCGCCCAAATGACAACTGGCTCAGCAGGACCACAGCGCTAACCACTAAGCCACCACAAAGGAGACTGTTTAATTTAAAATATGCTTTAGGTGAACAATGTTTAAGATTATTATTATGATTTAACATGATTTCTCCTTTCTGTTGTTTAGTTATTGATTAAGCATGCATCAAAACAGATCTATCCATATTTAAACGCTACATGTTTCAACATTCAGACAAAGCACGAGAGAAAACAGAACAACGGCTGGATAATTAAAGCAGGGATGATGAGTTCCCTTGAAAACAAGCGAGCAAACGTCATTTTAATACATGCTAAGAGGGTGTTTACCTCGTGGAAGTGCATGTTAATCTGATCCACACTCTCAGAAATCAAAAACACGTCAATCTGATCAGCAACACCCTCGCCATTAATCTTCCTCTCACATATGGCCGGATCTGCTTTCACAGAAACACAGCGTTATAATCATGTAATGCCACATTTATAACTGTTCAAACCAAGCGGAAACCTCCCGCTCTCCCTCGGGAAGCAAATACGGAGGTAACTGAAACTGCAACTCATGGAAATTCTGCTAGTCCTGGCTCCACAATTTCTATTGAGCCCACTGATATAATGGCCAACTCTACAACAGAATAAAGGTGTTTACAGCCTGGTACAAAGAACGATTTTGGCTCAAATAGCTAATATTACCCTTCATGACAACTGTGAGGGGGGTGAATTATTTATAACTCATCCGTTTCATTTATATTAGGTTATATTAAGTCTGCATAATTAAGGGCGTGGCCACTTGAGTGACAGCAAGGTATCGCTGGTCTTCACTTCACCTCAGCTGATTCCGGCTGATTAGCTGCTGAACTCGGCATATACATCCTATTTTTGCGTTTTTTAAGTGGCTTTACAGAGTCAGTCGCCTTTTGGAATTATTTTCTACAATTATCAGATGATATGGCATACTGCGTGCACTTAAGTTTGTTCACAAAACAATTACAAGGCCTCCATTTCCCTGGTGAGTGAAATTATATACTTATATACCATCTCTATGAATGTATTTGTTTTATTTAAGATCATTTATAATGATCTATAGAGCTGTAATGCACTCCAGAGTCTGCCAGATTGATTAGCTGTAGGCTCTAGATCAGTCATCTGAAGTGTTGTCATACACTGTTACTCTGGAGTTCATCAATAGTCTTGCATTTACTAACACAGGCTATATCTGAAGTGTTTGGAAGTGATTCACAGTCTTCTACCTGTAGAAAAAACGTTATACGAGCAATGTTTAGCAGCTTACAGCAGTGTTTTTAAAAGTCTAAACACTTTATTTATACAGTATACAGCCAAGCACATGTGGTCAGAACACAAACCAGTCGCAGGTAATGAAGTATTAAGCGTTTCTCCCAAAGAAAAGCACATCTAAGCAAAATGCTAGCAGGCGTCTGCTCACGCTCCGCCTCTTTGCCCTTATTTGGTATCCCCTGGTTGATGTAATGAGGCGCGAACAAAATGGCGATGGTTGGCCACGCCTACTGGTAGCTTCTTTTAGGTTGTTCAGAATTTACAAATTTAGATATTTTGTGATTCATATTTTTGCTATTATTATTATTATTATTTATGTTTTTATTTTCATTATGAGACCTTAAGCTTTCCTCCAACTTTTCATGTAGGAAAGTTTGAAAAAATGTAACTTTTATTGACATTTTTAACTGTTTAAAGTGATATATTGTTTGGGTTGGTGCTTTAGATTATGATGCAATAGCACTGTAATAAGCTGCCAGTATATTCTCAGTTAGTTCTTCTCAGGTCTCTACACTGGCTCTCAGTTACATTCGGAATAGAGTTTAACGTATTATTACTGCTCTATAAACCTTTTTCATGGCTGCTGCATGGAGGGCGCCATAGCGACCAGCTTCTTCCTGTAGAATGCTAAAAACTTCCGTTCACAGCGTGTACAACTGGTAATTTGCGCTCCGAAAATGGGTTTCAATTACGCTTTTAATGGATAACAGAGTGTTTTTGTGACACACAACTTAGAAATGTGTCTGTTAAAGCCGTTATGATCTGTCACGTGTGGTTTAAGCGCGTCAGAAATACGAGAAAAACGTTCTCCTAGTTCACGTGTCTGCCGTCAGAAATACAGTGTGTGTGTGCGTTCCCCGCCTGTCAGCTGTTAGCTCAGCGGCTCTTTAACACACACACACACACACACACACACAGAGAGAGAGAGAGAGAGAGCAAACCAGAGTACTGGCATGAAACTTAACAGGTATAAAAGTCGTGCAATTTTCAAAAATGAGCAATAAAAGTCTGTTATTGATCCTCTGCTGCTGATTTGCTGTTCATTCTAATCGTGAGCCGTTTGTGTTTTATTTCGTGTGTTGTTTTCACCACGGTTTGTGTTTTTCTGTGTTTTCGAAATGACACTCGCCTATATTTTGGATGGACAACAGTATTAGCTCAAAGAGGATAAAAGCAGGTAAAATAGATTAAAACTATCGTGTCAAAGCTGTCCAAATGTGACTGTTTACACGAATCAGCTGCCGACTGGGAGTTCTTCGCATTCTCCTTGCGCATACACGCAAAGCATCATGGGTAATTTTGCGTTCCAAGAAAAAGGTCTATAATTCACTAAATGGCCTAGAAGCTCAAAACATCACAGATATGCTCACTGAATACAATCACTCAGATCTTGGGGATCAAGTAAATTAGAAATTCCAAGAGTTCATTCAAAGCAGGGTTGATCAGCCTTCAACTACTAACAGCGCCCCCTGCTGCTGGAATCAGCTTCCAGAAATGATCTGATGTGCTCCAACATTAGGCACATTCAAAAGACTGGCCTTTACTGAATGAGCACTTTGCTGCGTCGCACAAATAGCATTAAAACAGTATGTCTTTCTTTTGGTTTTTATTCTTTTATAACCCGTTTTAACACAATTTAATCTGTTTTCATCTGTTTTAATCACTTTATTTTCTGGTTTGTTTTATTCTTGTTTATGTAAATCGCTTTAAATTACCACTGTGTATGAAACGAGCTATATAAATAAACCTTGCCTTGCCTAGATTACAGACTTAATTCTCCATATATTATTTATTATACAATAGTGTTTCAAACCACTAAAGTATTAGGCTAGTAATAAAATGCACAGCTGAGTTTATCATCATCAAACATTCAACCGAGCAGAGATCAACATCCCACGATACATTTCAAAACCGTAATTATTTTGCATTTAATTATTCAACTACTGCACATCTGAATGCATTTCGACTTCCTCTGAAAACACTAAGATGTTTATTTCATTTTTATATTATTCGTCTCTATTGAAAGTATCTGCTTGCAGACTGTTTATTATACTAATGCACTCCCCTACAGAATCATCCCAATCAATCTAAAACTACTCTGTAAAACCCAACAGTCACCTTTATCAAATGAAATGAGTGCAGTCCAAATCGGCTGAGAGTTAATTCTACTCATTTGAAAAGAGTTTTGAACTCAGTGTTGAAGGTAATGAGTTAATGAAATAGCTCATTAATTCAACTTAAATGGAGTAAGTTCACAGTACTCATATAGATTAGTTTTTGAACTGAAATGGTTTGTTGCAATTGGTTAACTGAAATGGTTTAAGTTGCCTTAACTTATTGAGTTTACAGTACTCAGTTGGTTTGAGTTCTCTTCATTTATTGAGTTTTACTGTGCTCAAATTGCTTCATTTACTCAAATAGATTAAGTTCACAGTATTGATTAGAGTTAGTTTTTGAACTTAAATGGTTTATTGCAATCGGTTTCCTCAAATGGTTTGAGTTACCTTAACTTTTTAGGGTTTTCACTATATGAATTCTTTCCAAACTATTATTAAACTGACACTGTAAAAAAACGCGTATTTGAGTTGGGACAACATGAAGGAATTAAGTTCACTTATTTATTATTATTTTTTTATATAAATTTAAGTGGGTTGAACATGAAACAATTATGATGTCTAAACAATCTCCAGAATTATATTGTTTCAGCTCATTTTAAATCAGTAGCTTGAACAAACAGCAAACATAATTTTTTGAGTGCATCTAGTGAAATGATATTTATATCGCAATGTATATCGCAGAATAAAAAATATCGCAATATTAGATTTTTACAATATCCCGCAGCCCTACTCTGTAAATCATAAAATTCATTCATTCAATTTTTTCGGCTTAATCCCTTTATTAATTAGGGGTTGCCACAGAGAAATGAACCGCCAACTTATCCAGCATATGTTTCTACACACCGGATGCCCTTCCAGCTGCAACCCAACACTGGGAAACACATACACTCTCATTCACACAATTTAGTTTATTCCATTCATCTATAGCGCTTGTGTTTGGACTGTGGGGGAAACCGGAGCACCCGGAGGAAACCCACATGAACACATGCAGAACATGCAAACTCCACACAGAAACGCCAACTGACACAGCCAGGACTCGAACCGACGACCTTCTTTCTGCGAGGCGACAGCGATACCCACTGCGCCGCCTCATTAAATACAGTAACTGTTAATTAACAGATATATTTACAGTGTGTAGGCTGTGTAATATGTAGGCCGGTGTTATATACATGTTATATATAGCATGTTACACATAGCAGATTTGTATTAAATCGACTATGGCGAATGCAAAACACTTCCATGCAGTTAACAAAACATCCCTAATCTTCATTCTGAAACCAAAACAATCACAAGCATTTGCAAAGTTGCAATTAAATGATCTGTAATGCAATGCAATGAGGTAAACACGACAGACATATAGAGAAAACAATAAATGGAGTACCCCGAATTTTTTTTTGCTGATCCCACAAGACAGTTTCCAGGTCAACTAAAGTCCGATCCAAACCCGATGTCCTATGTGTGTGTGTGTGTGTTTGCAATGCTTTTCAACTTCAGTGGGTGTGTTTATATACATATGACACCAAAAAAAACATGAGATTATCATAATCAAACCAAACGCATTCCTGTGTAAACACACACACACACACACACACACACACACAGTCCGCCGTTATGTTTGCACATGAAGCGTTTCAGCATCACAACATTACATGAATCGTGTGACCAAAACATCCACAGTAATGTTTTTTTCTGTCACTTGTGTCCACCAGTGTCCATCAAACAATGTATGTTTCATATTAGTAGAGCACTGCACGCATAGATCAATGTTGACCTCTTTTACCATAACACGCGCGAGTTAAAGCCATGCACGGCGCAGTTTCTGAGCTCTGTTATTTACACACACATGAACAATAGCATTCATCGCTTCATACCTCGGCACGCAGCTTGGTGATGAGCGGTCAATCTCCCACGTTGCGAATAAATTCATGGGCACGGGCATGATGGGAGCCGATCCCGGGGCTCCGGCCATGGCTGGTCCTCCCGCGGGCGCGGCGGCGGCGGCGGCTGCGGGAGCGGGTGCACCGCCGCCCGGGCTCAGGAAGGCGGCCCGGACCCCTCCTCTCTCCACAGCCGCGGCCATCATCTGGCTCTGAGCAGGACTGGACCTCTGTGTTCACGCAGTGGGTCCGGACGGATTTCGGCTGCCTCTCATTTCTCACATACCCAGATTTGCGATGGTCAGAAGGCGGAGCTTCGGAGGAGAATGTGGAGCAGATGCGGCGCTGCGCTCGGCCGAGAGAGGGCGCTAAATCACGGGCACTCTTTTGGTTCAGTTCAGTTCAGTAGGCCACTGGCGCTCCACATCCTCTCCACAATGATTCTGTTCAACCGATTCGCGAACATAACAGTTACATGAGCAGTTTTAACAGTTAAACGTAATATTGGATGTATGAGTACAGATGTAAAATAGGAAAATAATACAAAAAATGACAAATTATTATACCACAGTTTAGTTAACTTGCGTCCCCTGTCAATCATATCGATACATCCACATTTCTTTCATATTTAATTACCTAAGCTACTAAACAAGTTACCTTATTTTAGAGAAGCAGCAGCAGGATAATGTTAATCTCGCATTCGCGAGTCATTTATGCAAATAATCGCCTCAGGTCTTGTCCAAACATATTCTGATATAAATTCACATTGTTGTTATAGATTAAATATAACACGGGAATGCGGTTGAAACATGTTCCAGTTTGCTAGATGATAATTAATAGCCATTCAACAACAACTTTACCGAAGCCTCTCTACTTGACGGTTGGTCTAGCGCGTCCGCCATGTTTGTAGTTTGTTTACACTTTTTACCCAAGCTTGTAGTTCTAAACAAATTCACGTCCAACGTGCACTTTGTGAGCAATGTTAGCGGTTAGAGTAGGGACGCTTCTACACCTTTGGCATACTCTTTTCCATATGGTTTGGGACATACTAATTATATTTTGGAAGACTATTGAGCAATTCCAGCGTTATGGACGTGACATCAATAACTCAAATTCACAGAGAAAGTATATTGAAACATCTGTTTATATTTTCCAAAAATAACTAACCATGGAGTTATGTGGGCAGAAATATCAATCTATAAACATGTTTTACACTTTACATGAGGAAAATAAGCATGCGTTCTGGATGTGACCAAAAAGTCTGCAAGTTTACAGCACATAGAAATTCTGTGAATTAAACTGCACAACCCTAAAGAAACAATGCTAATCAAAAGGATAAGAGTTGGCTCACTGAACAAATTGATTCATATTATTTTATTTGACATTTTTGTATATGAGGAAAAAAGCTTTGTTGTGGATGTGCCGTCTCTCCGTTGTGGATGTGACGGACGTGAAATTGCCACTTGACTTTTGTAAATCAAATCTAATTAGTTAGAACATTGGCATGTTTGAGTATTTTTACAGTAGGCTACTGTATCCCTGCTGAAAAATCCAGCTTAAACCAGCCTAGAATGGTTGGTTGGTTTTAGTTGGTCGACCAGCCTGGTTTTAGAGGGGTTTTGGCCATTTCCAGGCTGGTTCCAGCCATTTCCAGCCTGATCTTAGCTGGTCAGGCTGTGAGATGACCAGCTAAAATCAGCTTGACCAGCCTAGCCACCAGACTGGGAGCCCAGCCAAAACCAGCTATGTCCAGCTAAAACCAGGCTGGAAATGACTGGAAAACAGCCTGGAAATGGCCAAAACCCCTCTAAAACCTGCCTGGTTGACCAGCTAAAACCAGTCAACCATTCTAGGCTGGTTTAAGCTGGATTTTTGAGCAGGGTAAAACAAGCATACACAAAAAAACTTTGAAAGGGTTTCACTATTTTGGTAAAACCTTAGTTGTTTTTATGGCAAGGTTAACATTTGCATGGAATTTCTCTATTTAGGATGGACGGTATGCAAATTGGGAAGCAGCATGAGTTTTCTCAAGACTCCTTTCCACTGCACATGACCGGGAGTCATTCATTTCAAATGGAGAGGAAATGTCCAGGAGCTGCATGGAGTTCTGTTCATCTCTGTATGCTGAAAATTCGGATCCGAACTGAGCTGCAGATTTGTTGAAATATTTGAACTCCTGTGACCAGACCGTATGCGACCGACTGTATTTTTTGAATTAAAAAAAGTCCATATTAACCAAAAACACTTCTGTTCCTAAATGTAAGTAATAAAAATATAATGTTTAATGTTGTCTCCACATTCCCTCCAATATTTTTAGCGGTCTATAAGTTTCCAGTATTCATTCATTCATTCATTCATTCAATGGTGAACGCACAGAGAATAAAGGCTCTTGCTTTTGCTCTCCTTCATTTCAGACACTGCAAGAACAGCTTCTCTCCCATGGTGCACGTCAGAACCAAAAATTCTGTGCCACTGCCACAGGGGGGCGTATTCCGACAGTCATGTCCGAATTTCGTGTGCAGTGGAAAGGCAGCTTCAGAGTAAATTTCAATCTACAGCTGAACAAATCATTATAGAACAGGTAAATGACAAATCATTTCGATATCTTCTCCTCTTTTGTTTGTTGTAGTGCTGTTTTTATACCACAATCTAGTAGTGATTGCGCTGCTTTGGCTTTTTCAGGGTTAATTATTGTGAAATCCAGACTAAAAAGAGAAATAATGGGGAATCTCTGTAGACTCCTGATGGTATTTCATGCTGTGCAGCCTTATAATCTTAAAATGTGAGAAAAATCGTCTGCTTTGTTATTAATTTAGACATTATGCTAGAGAATCATTAAAATACTAGCTTGGCATGGATTTGGATGGCAGGTGAGGGACTATGATTCGAAGATATTATGCTGATAGCATTTTGGCACCTACTGCACCTTCAATCTGGTAAAGAAATCAATCCCAGTCTGTTTTGTTCAGCATTTTCTTTATAAATGTAAATGACTCGATGTCACTAAAATAACAGACTGCCATGCAATGATAATCAGCGAAGGGCAGGCAAACGATCCAGCAATCATGGTTTGATTTCAAATGTAAACCCTGTCATGTGTGAAATGCTGTAATGTACACTTGCACTCCAGTGACTCATATATTCACGCCTTGCGAACAGACCCTGGCATTTGGTGAGATGCATCACACATATTGTCTCTGCAGTTCACGGAGAAAAATAATGAGTTGCAAATTACTGTTGAAGCTCTGACAAATTGCTCTTGCATTACCTGCATATTAATGCCGCAGTGTGTGATTTTACCATTAACATTCAACATTCACTGAACTGTAGTTGTTCATTTATACGGCGATTACATTAATAGATATATTACAGAGCTGAAATGGAAAATGAAATGGCGCATGGGATTGATCATACCATCCAGAAAGCAAAACTCTGGACCAGATCTGTGCCAGTGCTCTTTGGCATTTGAGAACAATTTATCACAGATTTTTACTCTGTTTGCTCTGATATGTTGCTTTGTGTGTGGTTGATCATTACTTTATAAAAAAAGGAGTTGGCATTTCCTTGGCAGTGTGAGTGCAGTGTGTGACGTCAAACCTCGGAGGCTACACTCTTACCCTAAAATCCTACTTCTTATTTTCAGTTGTATACACACTTGTATTCTGTTAGCTAGACAAAAACAGTACCCATGGTCAGTGAACGGCTGTAAGGTGGACATGATGGATATTTTAGTGGTCTTGTGCCATATTGACAAAGCATCTGAACATTTTGACTTGCAGTGCTTACACGATGCCAAAGGGACGAAGCATTTTGGGGGCACTGACGGTTTAAATGAGAAGGAAATTGAGTTTTGATGCATGAGTGAACCGTTTTGGGAAAGGTATGAGCTTTTGCAAGTGTTGTGCTGAACTGTAACACTGTTTTGCCAAATGATCTTAGAATTTTGAGGATGTACTTTCTGTTTCAAAAAATGAGTCAAACTAATGGAGAAACACTGTAAAATGGTTTCCTCAAACAGTTTGAGTTGCCTTAACTTATTGGTAGGCCCACACGGAATCTGCGCCCGCAGAATTCCGCAGATTTCTGGAGATTTCTAGCCCATTATTAATTCTATTTATTTACTTGAGTAAATGTGTAAATATGAATTTATTCAGTTTTTATTCAGTAATTTATTACTTTTTATTTAATATATTAAGGTTTTAGTTCGCAGAAATCCGCAGATTTTTACCAAAATTCTCTGCAGAAATAGCAAAAATGTCCGCAGATTCCGTCTGGCCCTGCTTATTGAGTTTACAGTGCTCAGTTGGTTTGAGTTCTTTTCATTTATTGAGTTTTACTGTGCTCAAATTGCTTCGTTTACTCAAACAGATTAAGTTCACAGCACTCATTAGGGTTAGTTTTGAACTTAAATGATTTGTAGCAATCGGCTTCCTCAAATGGTTTGAGTTACCTTAACTTTTTGGGTTTTACAGTGCACTATATGTTATACTATGTATCGATGTTCTTCTAGCTGCAACCCAATACTAGGAAATACCCCCACACACACACTCAAATTCACACACACATTTTGATTTACCTCCTTACTTCTGTGATTTGATTGGACAGGAATCACAGGACTGACTTTTCTAATCCCCAGACTCAAAAAATAATACAATAGTAACTGCAGATTGAAGTAAAGTGGTGGAGTAAAAGTACTAATACCACACTAAAAAGTGCTCAAGGGAAAGTAAAAGTACACATTTACAATTCCTGATATAAACTACTCTAATACAGTCATTTGAGTATTTGTTATTAGTTACTTAACTCCACTGACCACACATCAGTACTTGCAACTAGAGGTCATTTACCAATTTAACAGACATCCCAGCTGAAAAATCCAGCTTAAACCAGCCTAAGCTGGTTGGCTGGTTTTGGCTGGGCTCCCAGCCTGGCTAGGCTGGTCAAGCTGGTTTTAGCTGGTCATCTCCCAGCCTGTCCAGCTAAGACCAGACTGGAAATGGCTGGAAACCAGCTTGGAAATGGCCAAAACCCCTCTAAAACCAGGCTGGTCGACCAGCTAAAACCAGCCAACCTGCCTAGGCTGGTTTATTCGACTCATCAGTGGTGATCATCCAGTCATATGCCATTACTTTTTGTCCAAACTCCAGGCAATTGCACTTACTGTTTGCACATGTGCCAAAGCTTTTGCAATTCACTTAAATAATTAAGAAACGCCACTCTGAAGTGAGCAACAAGCTAAATGTTCAGAGATCTAAACTTATTGTTTTGAAAACTAAACAACTAAGCAATATGAGACAAACTGTCCTGAAAAATCTTTTCCCCTGGATTTTATGTCCGACGGCGCCCTCTTGTGTCCAGTAGGAAGAAAACAGATAGCATTCACCATGCAGATAAACAGATAGATGGATGGACAGACAGACAGACAGACAAATTAGATAGATAGATAGATAGATAGATAGATAGATAGATAGATAGATAGATAGATAGATAGATAGATAGATAGATAGATAGATAGATAGATAGATAGATAGATAGATAGATAGATAGATAGATAGATAGACATAGATATATAGATAGATAGATAGATAGATAGACAGACAGACAGACAGACAGATAGATAGATAGATAGATAGATAGATAGATAGATAGATAGATAGATAGATAGATAGATAGATAGATAGATAGTCTGCTCTTTAGTCTGGTGAATTGTACAGATTGGAGAATTCTGCTTCGTTTGTTGCGTTTGTGCATTTTTTAATGATACTTAAAACATTTACAACTATTAGAGACAAAATAGTTACAAACAGAATTGACCTGCATTTTGCATTCATTTCAATGTTACATAAATAAAACTGATATTTATAAATATCTCTTTTATAAACATATAAATAGTTTTTAAAACATAAATACATTTATGCCAGAATGAAATACATGAATGTACAGCAGCAGCAGCAGCAATATACAGCTTTCCTCATCCTCGTCATGGTCCGCCGTGAGTGTTTCTTTATACATATGTTTGTTTGTTTGTTTGAATGATTTTTGTCCGTCTTATCGTCCACTAGTGGTTCTTCGTACCATTAGTCTCAGTTTTTTGCCTTTTTTTCCCTCATAGAGAAGCAGCTCAGTTTGTCATATCCGCACTCGATGACGTCTGTGATGCTCTGAAAGAAAGAGCAGATTCAAACATATTAGGTCACTTCCACATGTACACGAGTTCTCCCTGCTTTCATTGTTAATAAATCTCCGTTCACATGAAAACACAAACACACTGTGATGCACGTTAATCAAAGACTCTAGAATACACAAGACGTGTCACCTGTATAGTTTTGAATGGGGAAAAGTGTAACGGTCAATATGAAGAATGAAGTCCCGCCTTCTAGTACAGGAGCCAATCAGCGGTCACTATAGACTGTCTCTGGGGGAGGGGCTCGAACAAGAGTAATTTTCTGCAGATTTTGTGTGATTCAAACTTTTAGTAATAAAACTAAAGAGACAGATGTTGTTTAATTTTATTCTTGATTCCTCATATGACATTTATTCATAAGCTTCGTAATCTAGAATTTAATAGTTCCCCATTTAAACTGAATACGTTAGTAAAATGAGTAAAATGCAAGTCGTCAATGCAAACGTGACAACGACACAGAATACACAATGCGTTTGTCATGAACGTACTGAATTTGAATCAATCACGTATGGTGGGAACCTGGCAGTATTTTTAGCCAATTTAGTTTTGGAGGTTTCATACACTGTAAAAAAAATGTAACCCCCCCCCCCCCCCCAAAAAAAATTGACATTTCTGGTAAATTTCTGTAATATAATATCAATTATTTTACAGTAAATTTTTTTAATCTAATATTCGTTATTTTACTGTAAATTTCTATAATGTAATATTCATTATTTTCTGGTAAATTTCTGTAATTTAATGTATGTTATTTTACAGTAAATTTCTGTAATGTAATGTAATATCCATTTTTTATGGTAAATTTCTGTAATTTAATATCCTTTATTTTACGGTATATTTCTTCAATGTAATATTCGTTATTTTACGGTAAATTTCTGTAATTTAATGTCTGTTATTTGATGGTAAATTTCTGTAATTTAATGTCCGTTATTTTACTGTAAGTTATTTTAATTAAATGTCCGTTATTTTACGGTATATTTCTTTAATGTAATACCCGTTATTTTACGGTAAATTTCTGTAATTTAATGTCTGTTATTTTATGGTAAATTTCTGTAATTTAATGTCCGTTATTTTACTGTAAATTATTTTAATTAATTGTCTGTTATTTCACTGTAAATTTTTGTAATGTAATATCCATTTTTTTTACAGTAAATTTTTGCAATTTAATGCCATTATTTAAAAAACTAATTTCCGGCACCCCAGCTGCCAAAAATAAACCGTAATATTACAGATTTTTTTTTACAGTGTGGTTGAATTTTGGGCTGATCTTCGCTGCTCTTCATTTCAACAGTAAGAGGAGAATGTGAAGCTTTAATTAGAACAGGTTTGCCTTAAATATTGCAATGTACACAACATTATAAAAGTCACTAAAGAGAAGAACTACATCTGTCAAGAGATGATTAAACTAAGAGAAAGCTGTCTGAAAGAGACGTCTGGGTGCTAATAAACCATAAAACCACAGCTGCCCAATAAATAAATGTGCACTTTCCACTAAACTGTTGGTCTGGAGCTCCACAGGGTCACTACACATGGCCGGCTGCTATAGTTGTGCCAATGGCAAACAATGGTTTTAATCATGCCAGAAGCTAAAATCTTGGTCTGTAAACAATGTGAAACATGTATTGGTCTCTGAATAGTCCACCTTCACAGCAGATCATCCTGAGATGTTCAAATGAGATTACATGAATGTAAAGGTCATGATCTGCGGTGTGATTTCGGTGGTCATGTGACCGTGTGTTGATCTGCTCACCATGAGAGGTTGTTAATGGAGTGGTAGTGGGACGGCTGGCAGCCCATCCCGCTCATGGTCCCTATCCTGTCCATCTTGTGTCCGAAGCAGCCGCTCCGGGCTGTCGCTCCGCCTTTCTTAGATCCGGCTCTGTGTCTGCGGGTCCCTTGCTGTTCGTTCATGATCCGCGCCCAGGGGCCCCGTGCCCGAGTGTCCGTCCGGATGTCCCGCAGCAGACGCACCCTGTTCTCCAGCCTCCGCTGACTGTCCTCAGCCTCCAGGAACTCAGACAGCTCCTCTCCCAGCAGCACCCTGAGGGACTGAGACAAACACACACACAGAGCGTCAGCACGCGCACACTCACCAGACACACAGACACTTCATAATGACTCTGGATTCACTCTATACACTCTGACACATGTTGGGCTGATGTCCTAACCCAAAGTTGGGTTGTTGTTTTTTTTTAATAAAACTTAACAATTAAAACAATTTGGTTAGGTTTATCCATATTCGACCCAACACTGGATTAATTTTTTTAATCTTAACACTTTTAATCCTACAGTTGGGTTTGCCCACAGCTGACCCAATGTCGGGGGTATTTTGTCAATAAAATTTAATGAACACTTTTTAACCCAACAGTTGATTTTGTCCATATTTGACCCAATTTTAGGTTAACTTATTTTTAAATATTTTTATTTTATTTAAATCCATTTTAAATGGTTGGGATCGTCCACGTTTGACCCAACATGAGGTTTTCAATTACATTTAAATTACACCATTTAACCCAATTGTTTGGATTGTCCATATTTGACCCAATGTTAGGTTCATTTTTTTATTAATTTTAAATAACTATTTTAACCTCATGGTTTGTCCATATTCGACCCAATGTATTCGACCCAAACCCAAAGGTTTTTTTCAACACAATTTTAACAACACTTTTAGATACCAATGATTGGGTTATTATTTTTTTTTCAATTCAATTTAAACAACACTTTTAAATACCAACAGTTAGGTCTGTCCATAATTGACCCAACACTGGGTTAATTTTGACCCAACAATAGGTTCATTTTTTCCAAATACATTTAAATGACACTTTTTAACCCAATTGTTTCTTTTGTCCAAATTTGACCAAATGTTGGATTTATTTTTCAATTAAATTTAAATATCTATTTTAACCCAGTGGTTTGTCCATTTTTTTTGACCCAACGTTGGTTTAATTTGTTCAATACAATTTAAGCAACACTTTTAGATACCAACGGTTGGGTTTGTCCCTATTTGACCCAACATTGGGTTCATTTTTCCCAATCAATTTTAAGCAACAGTTTTTAACCCGGGGTAAAACAACCCAGCATTGTTTATAGAGTCAATGCAGAATGTAAATGTTGTGTGTTTGGAGTATTAAAAACTCTGCATTAGTGCAGAACTCAATGCAGTCTACCATAAACACGCTGCTAATAAAACGCTAAAGTCATTAAAAACACTGCAGCAACCTTAATCATCCCATATTTTGATTTGTTTCAGAGCTCAGAACTCACCATTAGTACTCACTATACTCACATCTGTGCAGAACACATACTTTATAACACATATTTTACAAATTTTAAACAATTTATATACTGTAAAAATGTTACTTGTCACATATTTGGAGTATTTGAAGCTGGAATCTGTGCAGAACACGGTTGTTAAACAAACTTTGCTAAACCTAAATGGCTTTTTTGAGAA